>NW_026571095.1:590960-789682 GCF_026225935.1 Boleophthalmus pectinirostris
AGTAGTAGTAGTAGTAGTAGTAGTAGTAGTAGTAGTAGTAGTAGTAGTAGTAGTAGTAGTAGTAGTAGTAGTAGTAGTAGTAGTAGTAGTATAGTAGTAGTAGTAGTAGTAGTAGTAGTAGTAGTAGTAGTAGTAGTAGTAGTAGTAGTAGTAGTAGTAGTAGTAGTAGTAGTAGTAGTAGTAGTAGTAGTAGTAGTAGTAGTAGTAGTAGTAGTAGTAGTAGTAGTAGTAGTAGTAGTAGTAGTGTAGTAGTAGTAGTAGTAGTAGTAGTAGTAGTAGTAGTAGTAGTAGTACAGAAGAAGAAAGACAAAGTGAAAGATGGAGATAGAGAATAGAGAATTTCCTTTTTGTGGAAAAATTGAAAACTGTTGAAAACATTTTGGAGCCATTCTGATTCATAAGTTGGATATAGACACGGTTTTGTTCTTTTTACCTTGTTTAAAACTTTTTGGTTGGGGGTTCATCACCTGCTTGTTTCCCTGGATACGTCATTGCTCTACCTTGAATGTTCCACAGTGTGACATTAACCCTTCCAGACTGAAAGAGAATTTTAGTACGTTTAACCTCGCCTGGATTTTTTTCTTAATTCTGCTATTAACACTTCCCCTTTTACCCCCTAATGAAGTGTTATACATCCTTTTTTTCGCTACAACCTCTTATTTCACAATCTGCTGCTGTAGTTGTGTCATTTGGCTGTAATAAAAGCTACAGGACCAGAAAAATCACACAGCAAACATATATAAACAACTTTTTGGACATGAAAAATGCAAAATTTAGGGCCTTAGCTCCAAAAGTGCAAAATATCAAGTCTGTAAGTAAACAAATTTCTGCATTTCCATGGGGTTTATTACATTTGGATTTGTACATTTGGACTGAAATAAACCTGAAAATAAAAATAGCATGTGCAGATTTGCCGTTTATTTGAGAAATAACTGCACTAAGATCGACTTTTTCAATTGTTACGAACACAGACTCTCAGAGCATCGACCATCTTGACTCACTACACTCTTTGGCAAAGTTTGGGCTGATCAAAATGGACGGAGCGCATGAGTTTGGTCAAAAACAGACATGATACTCTCAGCTAAGTTTCTATCTTTTATGGTTGGTTATAGAAAACATGTTCTCAGTTATTGTGTACGATACATTTGGGTTGGAAGGATTAAACAGCTCGACTTTACATTTATTCAATTACAGGTGGTTTTACAGCTCAAAAATACAAAGAAAAATATCCTGACTGTGAGCGGGGTCGCCTCTCCACAGATCTGACCTGTAACTTGGTCTGGTTTGGTCTCCACTGAAGATAGAAAGATAGTTTAATGCCATACTGTGAAACATTCCAGACAAAGCAATAACAACACTATGAAGAAAAGCGTTTGACGGAACCTCCACCAGAAAAGTTACACCTTTAACCAGCAAAACACAAATCAGGGGAGAACATGCAAACTCCACACTCCTCACCATTTAGGAGTCAAACCCAGAACCACTTCACCACCACGGTAACAGTAAAAAGAGAAAAAAAAAAGAACAGAGTTAGCGCGATGACAGAGCCTGAGCCGAAGTCGAGGAGTTAAAACCTCGTAACTTAAAGATGTTTGAAAGTCGACCTTGTGGAGAGACTTGTACCTTTTTTATGATGTAACCCACGGCAACAGACGAAAAAAAAAAACTCAAACTCAAAACTCGAGCTATCGTTTGTACAACTTCCAATGTCATTCTCCTCTCTCTGACTGTAGAGGTTACAGCTTTAAAGCACCTGCATTCTGCCAAATCTACTTTTTGGAGCTTTCAACCGAGTTTTTAATGCGATTGCAACCTCAAAAACAAACCTGGAGTTGGGTTTTGTTTCATTTTCAAGGTTTCATTTTGCGCTCTTCTCTCTCATTTAATGTCTCTCTTTCTTTCTTTTTAATTTCATGATGATTATTTATGTTCTGACTTGTTTGTATCAGCTTACGTCAAAAAACTGAAAGAGGTTTGGAAACATGCGGATCACGACTTCCTTTGGGCTTTGTTGTTGATAGTAAATCTTGGAAAACTGAGAAAATGGCCTGGTTTTCTTCATCTAGATGTTACTGTATTCTGTTTTTCCCTTTTATAAGTGTGTGTATTATAATTTGTCTAACTTAATAAAATAAAAAAGATGTCATTGTGGCGTTTCGTTATGTTCGGCAGATCAACAGTTCCAACCAGCTGCCTGTAAGTGACTTTGAAAACGTGATTAGAGTCTCGTCCTCCGTGGAAAGACTTGGCAGTTTGTGAACCGCTGCTGCTGCTGAGTCCACGGTTTTATCACATGCCCATTGTCGGTAACTATCATATTTTTCTGGCTATCGGGCGCGCTCTTAAGCCTCTAACCCTAAAACGACAGCGCGCCCCGCAATCCAGAGCGCCCTATCCACTCGGGCGTCCCAGCACGACTTCAGTAAACTACAAAGCCGCAAATACGCACGGAGCAGACAGTGAACGGAACGGATGAACAAACCGAAAAAGCGAGTGCAATGTGCCACTTCTAGACACAACTGAACAACTGAGTCACTGCGAACACGCCGACAATCCAGCGATCCCAGACAGCACCCTCCCTACACGCCACAACTGAACAAAGCCCAGAGTCACCGTGAACGCCACAAACAAAGTCCCACTGACCCATCCAACTGTTGTGTTTCGTTTAAAGTCCGGTGCGGTTTATTTGTGAAAAAAGTTCAAAAATAGACCATTTAATGACAGTGCGCCTTATAATCCAGACTGCCTAACAGCCCGGAAAATACACCAGAAGTCGTCATTCGCATGTTTCAAAACGTCTTCGGGTAAGCGTGAATAGAGCCTATCGTGATTTTAATGTATTTCTTATTCTATAAAGCACTTTGAATTACTTTATGTGCCATTTTGGTTGGAGTAGTCCTGCATAAAGTTTCTCTCCCATCAAAGCTAAAATGCATTCGGTTACACTTGCCACATTCACATGAGAGCTTTAATTCCAAATAAAACCATTAATTCCGCTTTAAAAAGACCATGTAAACACTTCATTCCTCATGAAAATGATTACCATATTTTCCGCACTACAGGGCACACTTAAAAGCCATTAATTTCATAAAAAAAAAAAAAAAAAAAAAAGGACTGTGCGCCTTATAATCCAGAGCGCCTTATATATGAACTAATTCGGGCGTCTTAGTACGACTTTAGTAAACTACAAAGCCGCATCACATGCAGCGCGCATAAACACGCAGAGAGCAGACAGCGACCGCGCAGTGAAAAATACTTGTAGCCACATTTATTGTTCCACGTGGACGAGGAATGGAACAGAGGAATGAACCGACAAAGTGAGTGCAATGTGTAATTTTTAGTTATAACTGAACAATTGAGTTATTGTGAATACACGAACAATTTAGCGTCTCAAACTGGTATTTTTTTTTTTTTACATGTTACAATAGAACAAATTTGAGAGTTATTGTGAACGCTTTAAATAAAGTTTGACTGACTTATCTAACTGTTGTGTTTCGTTTAATGCGCCTTATAGTCCGGTGTAGTTTATGTGTGAAAAAAGTTTGAAAATAGACCATTCAATGACAGTGCGCCGATTTTAAAGCCAAATTAATTTATTCCTGGATCATGTAAACATTTATTCTTTTTAAAATAATGCCGGTCGTTCAGCACATGCTCGTTGCGTCGTCGCTATCTGACGCGATCCAGACGATCCAGCTCCACCAGTCCTGGCTTCGGACTTTCACCCACCTCTTTGGATTTGTGAGCGGGATGTGGGAGTGGGCTGAGGTAGAGCAGCCGTTGATCAGCCGTTTGGATCATGTTCATGTCCGTGCCGTAACGACAAACCGAGATGACAGAAAAGCCGGTAGCAGCTGAAGTGTGTGTTTTCTTCCGGTCAATGTAAATACGTTGGTGTCTCTGTCCAATCAGAACCCTTCCCCACCCCCAGTGTCTGAGCCGAATTAAATAAAGACGAAATTAAACGAGTTTTCCATGTAAACCTCAATTCAGAATTATTATTTCCATGTCAACTCGAAGGAGAATAGTTGAATCCAGAACTATTTAATTCAGAACAATTAATTCGGAATTAAAAAGCATCATGTAAACGTGTCAAATCAGAGTGTTTCTCTGTGTTTTTAAAGAATAAGCAAGTACATTTCCAGGTATATTTTTGATGAGGGGACAATATTATTACTTTAAATACTAGTCCAGAGCTGGATCACAACCCATCTTTGCTCTAGAACTCCACCTGGATGACTGAGAAATGATGCAAACATCTTCAATTCAGTTCTTCTTTCAAGGGTGCCACAGTGGGTTGAGTATTTGCCCACCAACTACAGCGTAACCAGTTCAAACTTTCACTCAGGTTAAGTCTCTACAATCCGAGAATCAAGGCCACTGTGGATGTATGGAACTTCAAAATTACCAGCTATAGATTTTAGTTTGATTAAATCTGCTCAGAAAAAAAGACCTTTTCAATGTACAGCCTAGTTTTCTAATTTATTTTATAATGTTTCCTCATCAGAAGCTCTTCTCTCAAATAGAAAACACTCAAAACACAATAACACCTTCACTAGAATCATTTGCCAATCTCTACTGAACTAAAGGTAAAAGGGAGATGTTAACTATCGCTTCGTGACATCACAAGGTGGAACAGAGCATTTTGAGCTTTGGAGATGTAGACAGACTAATAAAAATGATTGCTCAAACGTGTGAATGAAACAAAACACAACTCTAGGGGGGGTTCCATCAAAGTGGCTGAACAAATCCAGCCTTATCCTCAAATCCTGAGTCTAGCTGAATCTTCAACTTAAGCCTCAAATTGTTCCAAGACGGAAATAAGCCTGAGTCTGACCAAAGACAATTCAGGCCTGGAGTACGGAAGCCGAGAGGGGTCACAACAAACGCAAACACTGCAACGAATACAAAAGCGACAACACAACAAACAGCCACAACGGAAATGACAGTGGGACTCTATTTTAATGCAAACGCCGCAACAAATACAAACGCCACAACACAAACGCAAATGCCGTAACACATTAAAAAGCCATAACGGAAGTGACCGCGGGACTCTATTTTCCAACGAACGATCAAGCGGCGAGTGAAGAAGAAAAACTACAACGTGAAAAGTAAAAGAACAGAGAAGTTGGAAACGTAAGTAAAAGTAATTTATTGTTTTATCATTATTCGTTTCACGTTGTAGTTTTTCTTCTTCACTCGCCTCTTGATCAGTCCGTTGGAAAATAGAGTCCCGCGGTCACTTCCGTTGTGGCTTTTTAATGTGTTGTGGCTTTTTAATGTGTTGTGGCTTTTGCGTTTTGTGTTGTGGTGTTTGCATTAAAATAGAGTCCCGCGGTCATTTCCGTTGTGGCTTTTTTTGGTGTGTTGTGGCTTTTTGTTGTGTTGTCACATTTGTATCTGTTGCGGCGTTTCTGTTTGTTGTGACCCCTCTCGGCTTCCGTACTGGAGTTTAAGCTGCACTTTGCGCTCGCGGTGACTGAGAAGACCAGGGCAATGGAGCGACATCAAGGAAAATGGGCCAAAAATGTAATGTTTTTCATGATCTGACAAAACGAAAAGAGGAGCTACAACAGTGCGCGCCTGCAGAGTTTGATTTGGACCACAAACTTTTCCGGTCATTCTGATCTGAGGAGCAAGAGAAAAGACACAACTCCTCCCTTTTCTCCTGGTCTCTCCGCAGGGTATTTCTTTAGATATTCTTGGAAACAGAGCTAAAATAATCTTAGGCTATGTTCAGACTGCAGCCTGAAGTGACCCAAATTTGATTTTTTGGTCCCTATGTGTCCTGTATCTGATCTTTTAATGACAGTCTGAATGACACAGATCAGATTTTTTCAAATTTGACCCAGGCCACTTGGATATGTGCTCCTGAAACTGATACATATCTGATCGTTTGACATGTGACTTCAGTCTGAACGGCCAAAGCGCATTCATCCACCTCCACGTCATCAACAAAACACAAACCTCACTATTCTGCACTGAAGTAGGTGAACACTGTTAATGAACTCCGTGTCACTGAAGCGAATCACATCACCACTCACCACTCTTGGCTACGTCTACGCATCCACACGTTCCTTTCAACGGTCATTGCTGCCGCTGCCCCACAAAACACCACGGCCAAAAACCTCGTCCTTCTCCTTCTCAATCTCCTCCTTAAAACAAGTAAGTTGTTCATGTTCTGGCTCCGGTACGAGAGGAACTTTAAAATGTCCAGGTGCTCAATGCTTGTGTCCTCCAGGGACATTTTTGGGCCGTTTAATGTTCACACTGGAGTCACATACAAGTCACATTTAATTGGAAATGTGAACGGCCTCGCAAAAACATCCAATTTCACACAAAAAATCTGAATTGAGCATTAAGCCCTGCAGTCTGAACGTAGACTTAGTCCCAACCAGGTTTGTTTCCATGCGCTTGTTACTGCAACAACTCAGCGTCGCCTCTGGTCAGTCACATTGATGGACCAAAACGGAGGCTTTGATAAGCCTGGATTGGCCAAATAAGCCAGGCTTTCAGGTTAGCTCGCTTCGTAGAAAACCCCCAGGTCTGTTTTAGATGAAGCAACAACATTATAACACGACTTAAAGCTCACAAGAGTCGCTTTAGTGTAATACAGGAGCTTTCAAACAGACTTAAAGATAGAACAGAAATACAAAGATACAAGTCTATGGTTTGCAATGAGTGTCTTTGACTAACACACAGTAGAAAATGCCTGTACTTTGTGCACATACCAACAGTGTATAAAGGTTTGCAGTATGCAGTCGAAACACTAAAATAAGATGCTTTTTTTTGTTAGTTTTTTTTTGTTTTCTAGCCTAATGAGATTCCCCTTAAATCTAAAAATATCTTGAATCCGTCCCCTCTGCTCCTCTCTCTCTCTGAGCTTTCTCATGATTGCATCTTCTGATTTGAATAAAACTTCACAAATAAACCTTTCTTTTCGTGCTGGATTCAAAGTGTTTTCTAAAAGCTGTTTGGAGAAGTGCTTCTGACGGAGGGAGAGCTGCCCTTCAGTTTGTGTGGAAATGTGAGAGCCCATGACACACGAGGAGGGGGCCACTGTCACACCACCGCAACCAACAGCCAAAGACTCAATCTCACTCCGGGTTATTGGATTTGATTTGCCGTGGTAAAGGTCCCGTTATGGGTGACATTTTGAGGACTTTGGGCTTTCAGAAAGACATTAAAGACATTTTGCTTTGAATTGATTTAAATGACATTTCTAATTTTGTATCACCCAGTCACAAAACCAACAGATTCCGAGCCGGCTGTAGTTTTGCGAGGATTCACATGGTTCGGAGGGATGTAGTCAAGGTGGGGGCAATTGTTGTCAAGGTGGCCGCCCTAACTATAAAGCGCTGTGGGAAACAATGCCCCAATCACGGACAAGTTCCTCGTGAATATTAAAGAGCCGAGTCTCCGTGTAGCTGCACAAGTAGTGGCGGAATGTAAACACAAATTGGGCGAACTCACTCGTGCACAACCCTGCGCCAAACCAAACGTCCCGTACTGAAATGATTTGGCACGAATACATGTACCGTTACACCCCGACGAAACAATTCATTGAAGTTCAAAGTCAAGATTTGAGTTTCTTTTCACAAACTCCTTTAGAGGAAGTGGAGTAAGATTATTAAAACCTTTGTATACCAAAATGAAATTTGCAGATTTGATTGTGTTGTCCCAATTAAGAAATTAGTATTTGTCAAATATTCTGCAGTGATAATTAGTGAGCTTTTTGTCTAATGCCTTATTTATAGATAGTTTATTTAAGAGGAGTTTTGCTTGGCAGAGTCCAACTCGTACTGCAATAATTTAGGTGCAGCAAAATCAGTGAATTTAAATACATAATCACAGAGTTTGATCATTTCTTATATGACAGAAATTGGATCAATTATATTTGATTTTATTCACTGATACAATGATAGTTGTGGGTCCAGTGTAGCTCCCACATACTTCACTTCATGGACCAGTTTCAGTTCAGTTCCAAACACACAAACATCTGGATCTGTGTCCATGACGGTTTTGTTTGAGAAAAATATACTGTACTAACTGATTTTGAGATATAAAGATGGAACTGTGAATTGTGTAGCCAAACCAGGACTAAACCAAGACTAAATCAGGACTAAACCAGGACTAAACCAGGACTAAACCAAGACTAAACCAAGAGTAAACCAGGACTAAACCAGGACTACACCAAGAGTTAAACCAGGACTAAACCAGGACTAAACCTAAAAACCAGGACTAACCAAGACTTGTCCAGGACTACAACCAGGACTAAACCAAGACTAAACCAAGACTAAACAGGACTAAACCAAGGACTAAACCAAGACTAAACCAAGACTAAACCAAGACTAAACCAAGACTAAACCAGGACTAAACCAGCACTAAATCAAGAGTAAACCAGGACTAAACCAAGACTTGTCCAGGACTAAACCAACCAGGACTAAACCAAGACTAAACCAGACTAAACCAAGACTAAACCAAGACTTAAATCAGGACTAAACCTAAACCAAGACTAAACCAAGACTAAACCAAGACTAAACCAGCACTAAACAAGACTAAACCAGGACTAAACCAAGACTTGTCCAGGACTAAACCAGGACTAAACCAAGACTTAACCAGGACTAAACCAAGACTAAATGTGGACTAAACCAGGACGAAACCAAGACTTGTCCAGAACTAAACCAGGACTAAACCAAGACTAAACCAGGACAAAGACAAGACTTGTCCAGAACTAAACCAGGACTAAACCAAGACTAAACCAGGACTAAGACAAGACTTGTCCAGGACTAAACCAAGACTTGACCAGGACTGAACCAGGACTAAACCAGGGCTAAAGCAAAACTAAACTAAAACAGAATTAAATCAAGATGAAACAATTCTAAAACAAGATTAAACCAGGACTAAACCAAGACTAAACCAAGACTAAACCAGGACTAAACCAGAGAGGAAACACAATTTTTCAACACAAAGTGAACTGGAGCCAGAGTCGATGGAGCAGGAAGCGCGCCCATGCTCACTTCCTTTTTGGACCACGGTGGCTAGCGGGTTATCTATATCCATTTCTATATACAGTATGATTACCACCTAATGACATCACAAGGTGGAGCATTGTAAGCACTTGACAGGGAGGCGGTGTGTATAATATAAGACACAGGATCACTTTAAGATACTTGAAAAGAACAAAACCCAAGTGAGAAAACGTGGCTTTATGGTAATTAAGCCTTTAAGTCGGAGCGAGCGGACTCTATAGAAGCAGATTTATGAGTTAGCGGTGTTTGTGCAGCGCTCGTCGCCGTGGTAATAAGCAGATCACAGACGAGAGGGAGGGAGGGAGGACGAGAGAGCGGACGAGCGAGGGAGCGCTGAGTAAATCACGGGACAGTGTGGCCTTTAAACGTGATCTACTGTTATCTCCTGTGCTCCTATACACTACACACAGACGAGAGGAAGAGGGGAGGATAAGAAGAGGAGAGAGGGAGGGAGGAGGAGGAAAAAAGGGAGGTAGAGAGAGGGAGAAAGGCAGACGGAGCGGGAGAGACAAAGGAAAAAGAAGAGCAAGAGAGAAGAGATAAAAGAGAGATAAATATGAAGACTACACCAGAGACGAGGAAAGAGCGGAAAAGATGAAGAGAGGGAGGACAGGAAAGGGGCTAAGAGGAGAGAGAGAGAAGGAGGGAGGGAGGAGAAAGAGGGAGGGAGGGAGAGAGGGAGAAAATGACAGAGTGGAAGAAAGAAATGGAGAAGAAGAGCAAGAGAGAGAATAGAGAGAAACATATGAAGAGTGCACCAGGTGAGGAAAGAGAGCTGAAAAGATGAAGAGAGGGAGCAGAAGAAAGGGGACAAGAGGAGAGAAAGAAGGAGGAGAGGGAGGGAGAAAGGAAGGAGGAGATGAGCAAGAGAGAGAAAAGATAAAAGAAAAAGATAAATGTGAAGACGGCCCCAGAGGAGAGGAAAGAGCAGAAAAGATGAAGAGAGGGAGGACAGGAAGAGGGAGAAGATGAGAGAGAGAGAGGGAGGAGGAGGGAGGGACGTAGAGAAATAGGGAGAAAGGATGGAGTGGGAGAGAGAAAGGGAGAAGAGGAGCAAGAGAGAGAAGAGAGAAAAATATGAAGACTGCATCAGAGGAGACAAGAGAGCAGAAAAGATGAAAAGAGGGAGGACAGGAAGAGAAAGAAGAGGAGAGAGAAGAGAAAGAGAGGGGAGAGAGGGATATGAAGATTGCACCGGAGGAGAGGAAAGAGAGCAGAAAAGATGAAGAGAGGGAGGACAGGAAGAGAGAGAAGAGGAGAGAGGGAGGGAAGAGGAGGGTAGAGAAAGAAGAGAAGGGATGGAGCGGGAGAGAGAAAGGAAAAGAAGAGCAAGAGAGAAGAGATAAAAGAGAGATAAATATGAAGACTACACCAGAGACGAGGAAAGAGCGGAAAAGATGAAGAGAGGGAGGGAGAGAGGAGAGAGAGGAGGGAGAGGAGAGGGAGAGAGAGAGAGAGAGGGAAAAAGGATGGAGTGGGAGAGAGCAAGAGAGAGAGAAAAAAATATGAAGACAAAATAGAGCAGAAAAGATGAAAAGAGGAAGGATAGGGAGAGGGAGAAGAGAAGAGGAGAGAGGGAGGGAGAAGAGGAGATAGACAAGAAAGAGAGAGGGAGGACAGAAAAAAGGAGAAGGACAGAGGGAGGGGGGAGGAGGGAGAAAGAGAGAAAGAACAGAGTGGCATAGAAAAATGGAGAAGAGGAGAGAGAGAGGAGAGAGAAAAATATGAAAACAGCAGCAGAGGAGAGGAAAGAGAGCAGAAAAGATGAAGAGAGGGAGACTCCAAAAGCGACAGAGAAAGAGAGAGAGAGAAGAATAGAGAGGAAGCGAGGGAAAAACGAGGGATGTATATATGAAGACTGCACTGGAGGACAGAGAAAGAGAGAGAGGGAGGAGAGGAGGGAGAGAAAAGAGAGGATTTATGTGAGAGAGAGGGAGGAGGAAGAGGAGTTCAGAACGAGAGAGAGGGAGGAAGGAGAGAGAGAAAGAGATTTATGTGAGAGGAGGAAGATGAGTTATTTAGAGACAGATGAGCAGAAGATAGGGGAGGGAGAGGAATAGAAGAAAGGAGGGAGGAAAGGAGAGGAGAGAGAAAAGGAGGGAGAGAGCTGATTTATGCGAGAGAGGGGGAGAAGGAAGTGATGTTTATAGAGAGATAGAAAGAGGAGGAAGAAGAGAGGAGAGAGAAAAGGAGGGAGAGTGCAGATGTAAATATTTGAGCTGTGAATGATGAGAAAAAGTTGAGAGGGAAGAGAGAGAACGAGAGGAGAGACACACAGAGAAAGGGGGAGCGTAGAAAAGAGGGAAACAGATCATTTGGAGAGAGGGTGAGGGAGAAAGAAAGAAAGAGGGTGAGAAGGGAGCGAAAAGAGAAAGAAGGAGAGAAAAGTGAGGGGCAGTAAAGATGTAGCGACGTAGGGAAGAAACGAGGAATTAAAAGAGAGGGGGGAGAAGAGTGAGAGAGGGATGAGGGAAGGAAGAGAGAGAGAACAAGAGAAAAGGGAATGAGAGGGGGATAGGAAAGAGGAGAGTGTTGTGAGAGTAGTTGTGTCATATGGCTGTAATAAAAAGTCTAGGACCAGAAAAACAAATGAAAAAAATCACACAAAACCCACAATAAGCATCTATAAAAAACAACTTTTTGGACATGAAAAATGCTTAATTTAGAGTCTTAGCTACAAAAGTGCAAAATATCAAGTCTGCACGGCTACGTTCAGACTGCAGGGCTTAACGCTCAATTCGGATTTTTTTGTGAAATCTGATGTTTTTGCGAGGTCGTTCACATTTCCAATTAAATGTGACTTGTATGTGACTCCAGTGTGAACATTAAACGGCCCAAAAGTGTCCCACATGTGACACTGGAGACACGACGACGTCAACCGCAGTGAGCGTCTCTGTGTTTACGGAAGTTGTCCAAACATGGACGCAGCATCGAGCACCTGGAGATTTTAAAGTTCCTCTCGTACCAGAGCCAGAACATGAACAACTTACTTGTTTTAAGGAGGAGATTGAGAAGGAGAAGGACGAGGTTTTTGGTCGTGGTGTTTTGTGGGACAGCGGCAGCGACGTCCGTTGAAAGGAACGTGTGGATGTGGAGACGTAGCCAAGAGTGGTGAGTGGTGATGTGCTTCACTTCAGTGACACGGAGTTCATTAACAATTTTCACCTACTTCAGTGCAGAATAGTGACGTTTGTGTCTTGTTGATAACGTGTAGGTGGATGAATGCACTTTGGCCGTTCAGACTGAAGTCGCATGTCAAAAGATTAATTATTTATTTATTTATTTATTTATTTTGCACATATAACATGACAATAAAAAGAAACATACTAGATAAACAGTAAGTGCCGGAAGAGGCAAAAAACCCAATAGGGCTTATATTAAAGCCTCCACCTTATGAATACATTAAAACATTTACATTATCTTTGTGCATAAAAATGTATATATATATATAAATTATATTTAAACACCATGCATTAAATCCCTTTGATTCAAACATGGATTAAAACACAATAAGAAAATCCACAATTAAAAGATTATCAAACATTAACATGAAATATCAAACATTTCCTCAAACTCTTTTTAAACAAGATCAGATATGTATCAGTTTCAGGAGCACATATCCAAGTGTCCTGGGTCGCATTTGAAAAAAATCAGATCTGTGTCGTTCAGACTGTCATTAAAAGATCAGATACAGGAACATAGAAGACAAAAAATCGGATTTGGGTCACTTCAGGCTGCAGTCTGTACGCAGCCTAAGTAAACGAAAAATATCCTTATTGCCTCAAAACAAAACAAATTAAAAAATGCAATGGCCCCATGACTTTCCTGGTGTCAGTCATGGAAACATCTCGTGTCAGGTCCAGGGCACAGAGCCACATCACTTCCTGCATTTCCATAAGGTTTATCATTATTTCCCAAAACTGGGTTGTGGCCCTCAGGTGGGTTGCAAGAGATTTAAGACTTATTTAAGAACTTTTAAGAGCACTTAAATGAAAAGTAAGAATAACCTTGCACCCATTATGCAGAGAAAAACTCCAGATCCAATTCTAATAATGACCAACCAACTACTAAATCTAGAATCTAAGAGCCACTGTGGATTAAACCTGCACTTCCTCATGATGCATCTGCCGGCGCCAAAAATCTAAGTATTGCGCATACTCCAAATTAGACATTCATTCATTAGATGTGAGTTCACGTTTTTTTTTTTTTTTTTCTCCCTTTAACATTGCACTGCAGCCTGGTTGAGTTTACAAAAAAATAGGCTAATGAAATTTAAGACCTTTGTGGAAAAAAATAAGACTTGACAACAGAATTGAAGACTTTTTAAGGTCTTAATTTAGGAACATGAAATTTAAGACCTTTTTAAGACTTTTAAGACCCTGCGGCTGCCCTGGTTAAGACATGTTTAGTATCATTTCTAATCTTTTTGTAATTATTTTATTGACTATTTTGTTCCAGTATTGCTGCTTCAGTTGAATGTTGAAAAGAAAAAGAAATGCGCTACATTTAAAGTTCAAATAGGTGACTTATGGATCCTTTTATTGCTGCTTTAATGACTTGCTTTTTCAGAGAGACACGATCACTCAGTCAACAATCAAATATCCTCATTAATATTCAATAATGATCAAATCCACCTTTATTTTATGATTTAATTAATAATGTCTACTGACTAGGGTCGTGAAGATTTGTGACTTTTAAAATATTGTTAGCCTAATAGCATAATTACCTAAGTTTTCCATGCTTTATTAAGGCTAAATAAGGTGTAGTTATTATAAAGTGTTACTGTATTATCATTATTACCATTAATAATCTGCATAAATAAACTCAACTTTACAACATATAAACATCACCACTCTAGAGCCACATCAGCCTGTTTGATATTATCATGTGTTTGATGCAGATTTGCGCAAGTCTCACAGAAACAAAACTTAAAACTGCATGGCTAATTTGAATAAACTAAGCGGAGGAAAAAAAAACGCTCTTGTGCGCTGATGCGGTCAACTTCTGTTGAAGTAAAGGACATGACTCAGTGGAACATGAGTGTTCTTTCTGTGACAGAGGGATGTTGATGCTGAAGGTGAGTCTGTTCTGTTGCAGGTTTATCGCAGATGCGGCGAGAACGGGAATGAAAATTACAATTCTTTGCGGGAGCGAGCAGAGCAGGACTGCACAGTGCGGGACTGTGTCCCAACAACACAGAAAAACAGAGTTTATAATAAGGCAACTCACATACAGAAACGGTAAAGTTAGAGATTAAAAATAAATATGACTGTAATTAATTAATCGCAATTAGCGCGATAATTTGATACCCCTAAATATTATTATAACACTCTTTGGCAAAGTTTAGGCCAATCAAAATGGATGGAGTGCATGTGTTTGGCGGAAAACAAAGTTCCTATTGGACACTCGTTTTTCCAACATCATCACAGTGAAAAAAGTGCGTTTCTATCTTTTATGGTTGGAAAGTCATGCGCAGTTATATAAAACATTTTCCCAGAGATCGTATACGATACCGCCGATCTGGAAAGGTTAAACACGCGTGAATGAAACAAAACACAACTCCAGGTCTGTTTGTGTTGAAACGACAAAGATCGACACTGATCAGAAAACAGCGTCACACGGGCTCTTTAAAAACACTGTTAAAGAAGAAAATGGAAATGCCCAGTTTTAGCAGCTCCTTGTAACATTTGTCACACTGACCCCCGTGTTTACAGAGTCTCTGCCCTCTGTCCCGCCTTTACAGTCCTCACACATTCTTTTCACTGGAAATTGCTTCTAAAGTTACAAGTACAAATGGACCGCTATAATAAAGACACACTGTGGGACGTTTGTTGGAACTCTTGTATTATTTATGTAACGGGATGGATTTTTGCAGGCTGAGTTTGAGCATGTACACAGGCTCACAGGAGTACGGTTTGCGAGTATAGACAGACTGTGCAAATGCAAAGGGCCACACGTGCCACTAGGGGCCCTCAGAATCGAATGGCGTAATAGGTTTTCCATTTCATTTGTTGTGTCAAGCTTTAGTGCAGCAATTCTCAAAGGCTTCACATCACTGATAAGAAAACAGATTTTTAATAGTACTAGTTTAGGTCGAAATTTGTAATAGTGGTAGTAGTTTATGTGTGTATATACAACTAAATAAAACAAAGCATAGACTGCAAATCCAAAGTATTTCTAATGCCAAACCCTATAAACAATGATAGAAATCCAAGAAAGAAAAGCAGCGAATGAACAGCAAATTTGCATTTACAATTTCACTTACAACTTATTCTATATATGAGACAAAATATAAATTAAAACAAACAAAATGTCACACATAAATCATTCATTCCAGAGCTCTAGATCTTTTAAAACATAATGCTTTATACCCGTTTTTAAAGACTTAAAGACAGCGTTTTAAAATCAATACTCAGGTTGTTCCATATACCGCATTTTTCATACTATAAGTCACACTTTTTTTCATGGTTTGGGTGTTTCCTGTGACTTATACTCTGGTGCGACTTGTATATTAAAATGTTCACACTGAAGCGGTGAGAGGTTCTAGTCTTGTGTGTGAGTATCTGCTGCTCCTGTTCCTCCTGTACAACTGTCACTTCACTCTACTGCACATGTCTCCTGCAGAAAGAGCCTCTGTCAAACAAACTTATCAGACAACTGAGAAAATTGAACACAAATGCTGAGAAAAAGTAGTGAAATCTGCAGCCGAAAACGGCAATCGAGCAGCAGAAAGAAAGTTTGGAGTGAGTGAGAAACATGTGACACCGGGAGGATGCGACATGAAACTTTCCTGAAGTCACTGGATGGATGGACAAAGTCTGGACTTCAGTGACACCAAAACCATCCTGTCGGGATTCAGAAAGACCCGAATAATTCTATCTAGAACTGAGGAGGTCGCGGAGTTTCTCAGAAGTGACACTGAGGATGAAGAACTGAATGGATTTAGTGACCCAAAACATGCTACGTAGGTCTCCAAGAACATTTGGTAGTCAAGGTCAGTTAAAAACCATCATTCACTGAATCTGCCCAAGGACTACAGGTGGAAATCAGCACTGATGCTGCAACCTGGTACAAAGTATCTCTCCTGTCAAGGTTCATGTAACAACTGTGCGCTGTCCCTGTCTTAAATAAATAAACAAATAAATAAGTGATTTGGAGTGAGATGGAGAATTTGGTAAACTTGTTCTGTTCTGTTGTTTATGCTATAGTTATCTAGCCTGATTCATCAACCGGTGTCACTTCATTTCACTTCGCAGAAGCCGTGTGACCTCGCAGCATTAGGATTCATTTGCTCAACACTAGGCAGGTGCTTTTTATCATTTAACCAATCGCTGCTATTTGGTCGTGATGTATGTAATGCGCGGCTAACGGGGCTAACTAGTATATTAAGCTTTTCCCAAATCCCGTAGAAAGAAGGACAATAATGTCTTTCTCCTTGATAAAATTCACCAAACATTCTCTTTTTTCCGGCTTTAAATCCTCGATCTCGGGAATCATTGACAACACTGAATGTATGACTCTTCGCTGATTGGCTGGTGCCCGAACTTGCACTTCCGGGGTTTTTGTGAACCGTCTAGTGTATTCTGATACCTGACCTAGTCACTGGAGAGAAATGAAAGTGAGTGGAGGCACTAGGCGACACCAGCCTGGCCAGTAGTTATCTGAAGAACTGTTCATATGTGACATTAACAGTCTGTTGTTCTCTCTTCTATTGTTATTACTAGAACTTGTACATGTCTTTTCCTGGTCTCTGATTTTATAAAACAAATTTCCCCCAAAAAGTGCGACTTATACATGTTTTTTTCTTCTTCATTACACATTTTTTGGTTGGTGAGACTCACACTCTGGACTTATATTCCAAGAAGTACTGTACTTCTAACAGAAATACAATCACTTTTTTTCTTAGTTCTTATCTTCTCTATCTCTATTCCACTTCTTGTTATAGATTATACTGCCTCTCTGCTCGAATAACTCCTGTAGACATGGACAAAGCAGATGATTCTAGACCTTGTACATCACTACGGCTGTACTCAAGTGAACAAGATAAACAAAACTGAAGTACTTTTAGTTTAATATAACGAAAAAAAAAAACATAAAGGTCCGGTCAAGTGGTAACGGAGGGAAACGGGCAGATTTTTGACATTCAAATGTCTCTTATTCAGAAACTAGAGGAACTATTGAAATAAGTAAAGTATCAGAATGTAGGAAAGAGTTACACTCCAACAGGGTCAAGTTAAACCTGTGATATTCTTTCAAGTTGTTGACAAAAAATTAAAAAACTCATGTCGGTAACGGAGGAATGAAATATGCAGCACTTTTTGGGCAATAAATGGGACGGCAGTAGCTCAGTTGGTAGAACATTCGCCCACTGATCTGAAGGGTGGTGGTTCGAATCCAACTCTCGACATAAACATCACAGGTTGAGTGGTCAGACCCACTGACCCACAGGTTGGCTGGTGTGATTCCAGCTCCCACAGATGAATGCTGCCGTTGTGTCCTTGGGCAAGACACTTAACCCACCTTGCCCACAGTGTCTGTGTACACTGGTGTGTGAATGGGTGAGTGGTTCCTTGTTGTAAAGCGCTAAATAAAGGCTGAAAAACCTCTTACTTTTTGAGGAATGAGATTTTTTGATTAAGAAAGGTCATGGTAACGGAGGGAAAAGTAACAGAGGGAAAATTGTTCAAGCAAGTTAGAAGGTGCAGGATTTTGCATAATTTGTCAACTATTTTCTTCCATATACTTTAATATTACTTCAAAATGAAAGGAAACTTTTTCTATAAAATGTCAGTCCTTCCAAGTAAATTTTTATCATTTTAAATACTTAAAAAAAAAAAAAAAATCTTGTACCTTCATCAACAGTTCAAAGATGGAATAACACAAGATATGATTTGCAGGTAATTTTTGTTCCATGTTTCATACATGGTCTGTTTAAAACATATGGAACTTTAGAACCAAAAATGGTACAGAAAAAAGGTCAACAGTTTCATAAACTAGAGTACATATGTATCTGTTCAATACATTTTTATATCAGATGCATTAACTTGAATTTTTGGCCTTGCTGTTTACTTCTGCTTGACCGGGCCCAGAAATGTGCAGGTCTAACAGCTCCTTGTAATATTTGTCACAGCTGACCTCAGTGTTTACAGAGTCTCTGCCCTCTGTCATGCCTTGGTGCAGAGTCATTTGCATGATTAATAATCCTGATAACCTTCTTTTGGAGTAGAAAAAAAAATAAAAAATACTCTGACAAACTGACAAAATAAAAGCATGTATTTTCATTTTGGTTGTGTTTATCGTAGGGAAAAAGCAGACTTGCATCTCCACAAACCTAACTCTCACATGGCCTTATTTGGTTCCTCTTGCTTGTTGCCATGGAGATATTGTCCCGCAAGTAAGTTACACACTGCAGCTTTAAGCACGAGCCCCCACAAAGCTATTTACAGCCTGTTCAGTCGTGTTAATGATTTGGCCTCTTGTATTCTCATATACAGGCCCTGATCGCCATGGAGACAGTAAAAGTCTGGAACATTATAATGAAATTTCACTGCTGCACGGTCCCTTGTTAATAACTGGCAGCATTTGCACTTTTTCCTCCGAATCCTCCATTTCCACATTTACAAAACTGCCTCTGCTCGGAGACACGGAGCCGTTTGTCCCGACGCTGTCCCCGAAGACGAGACCAAACTCTACGACCGCGATGAATGTGCATGATTTAAAACGCTTTAATCAGCCACGGGAATGTTTACCGTAATGAGGACTAAACCAGGACTAAAACAGGACTAAACCAGGACTAAACCAGGACTAAACCAGGACTAAACCAGGACTAAACCAGGACTAAACAGGACTAAAACAGGACTAAAACAGGACTAAAACAGGACTAAACCAGGACTAAAACAGGACTAAAACAGGACTAAAACAGGACTAAAACAGGACTAAACCAGGACTAAACCAGGACTAAGCCAGGACTAAACCAGGACTAAACAGGACTAAAACAAGACTAAAACAGGACTAAACCAGGACTAACCAGGACTAAACCAGGACTAAAACAGGACTAAAACAGGACTAAACCAGGACTAAACCAGGACTGAAACAAAACTAAATCAGGACTAAACCAGAACTAAACCAGGACTGAAACGAGACTAAACCAGGACTAAACAAGGACTAAACAGGACTAAAGGACTAAAACAGGACTAAACCAGGACTAAACCAGGACTAAAACAGGACTAAACAGGACTAAACCAGGACTAAAACAGGACTAAAAACAGGACTAAACCAGGACTAAACCAGGACTAAAAACAGGACTAAACCAGGACTAAACCAGGACTAAAACAGGACTAAACCAGGACTAAACCAGGACTAAACCAGGACTAAACAGGACTAAGCCAGGACTAAACCAGGACTAAACCAAGACTAAGCCAGACTAAGCCAGGAATGAACAAAGACCAAACCAGGACTAAAACAAGACCAAACCAGGACTACAACAGGACTAAACCGGAACTACACCAAGACTACACCAGGAATGAACAAAGACTAAAACAGGACTAAAACAAGACCAAACAAGGACTGAACCAGGACTAAACTAGGACTAAACCAGGACTAAACAGACCAAACCAGGACTAAACAAGGACTAAATCAGGGCTAAACGTGGAGTAAACCAGGACTAAAACAAGACTAAACCAAGATTAAACCAAGACTAAACCAGGACTAAATCAAGTCTAAGCCAGAACTAAACCAAGACTAAACCAGGACTAAACCAGGACTAAACCAGGTCTAAACCAGGACTAAACCAGGGCTAGACCAACATTAAATGAGGACTACACCAAGACTAGGACTAAACAAGGTCTCAACCAGGGCTAAAGCAAGACTAAACCAAATCAGGATTGAATCAAGTTTAAACAAAGTCTAAAACAAGATTTAACCAGGACTAAACCAGGACTAAACCAGGACTAAACTGACCGGTCTTTTCCACTGTCCTCCATCCTTTCTCCTCCCTCCCTTTTCTTCTCTCTCCGTCCCTCTTGTCGTCTTGATTAAACGTCTCTGTGTTTTTGTCATCTCTGAATAAACACAGTTGGGTTTAGTGTCCCTGAACACTTCATTTTTAGTTTTGTCTTTTGCTTTGTGTGTGTGTGTGTGTGTGTGTGTGTGTGTGTGTGCCTGTGTGTGTGTGTCGGTGCTCATTAGCTCTGCTTCACTGCAACTCCATCCTCCTCTCTTTCATGGAAAAAGAGGGAGAGGAAGAGGGGGATGTTCTCCTCCCGGGTGACAGTGAAGAAGACGCACACACACTTTTAAATAGCAAAAAAAAAGTGTAAATCTTACTTCCCGTCCTGTGTTTGTCACCGTCAGCCAATCGCAGCCTGCTACCTTTGACTCTCGACCAATCAGCTTTCGGGGCATTCATATAAACACACTCTCTCTCCTCTGCTCAGCTCCATCTTCGTCGTAGCGGCAGAACTATCAGCCTCCTCAGACTTTCCTTCTCCAATTCATAAAAATCAAAGGAGTTTATTGTTCGGTATTGTTTTCAGTGGCATCAGTGCGGTGGAATTCTTCAAATTTTTCCCCAAAATGCAGTGAAAATGTGTAAATGACTGGGAGGGCATCCGGCGTAAAATCTATAAAATTATACGTTCAGTGTGTCGGGCAAATGACCGAATTAAAAAATGAACCAGATGTATAATAACGCTGTCTGAAAATGTCTAAAATTTGGATCTGTTTCAGTCCTGCATCAGTCCTGGTTCAGTTCTGGTTCAGACCTGGTTTAGTCCTGGTTCGGTTCTGATTTAGTCCTGGATCAGTGCTGGTTTAGTCCAGTTTTAGTCCTGGTTCAGTTCGTGTTTAGACCTGATTCAGTCTCGTTCAGTCCTTGGTTTAGTCTTCATTCAGACCTGATTTAGGCCTAGTTCAGCCTTTTTTAGTCCTGGTTTAGTCCTGGTTCATGCCTGTTTTAGTCCTTGTTTAATCCTTGTTTAGCCCAGGTTCAGCCCTGGTTCATCCTTGTTTAGTCCTGGTTTCATGCCTGTTTTAGTCCTTGTTTAGTCCTGGTTTAGTCCTTGTTTAGTCCTGGTTTAGTCCTTGTTTAGTCCTGGTTTAGTCCTTGTTTAGTCCTGGTTTAGTCCTAGTTTAGTCCTGGTTTAGTCCTTGTTTAGTCCTTGTTTAGTCCTGGCTTTGTCCTTGTTTAGTCCTTGTTCAGCCCTGTTTTAGTCCTAGTTTAGTCCTGGTTTAGTCCTTGTTTAGTCCTGGTTTAGTCCTGGTTTAGTCCTTGTTTAGTCCTGGTTTAGTCCTTGTTTAGTCCTGGTTTAGTCCTGGTTTAGTCCTTGTTTAGTCCTGGTTCAGTCCTTGTTTAGTCCTGTTTTAGGCCTTGTTTAGTCCTGGTTTAGTCCTTGTTTAGTCCTTGTTTAGTCTTGGTTTAGTCCTTGTTTAGTCTTGGTTTAGTCCTTGTTTAGTCCTTGTTTAGTCTTGGTTTAGTCCTTGTTTAGTTCCTGTTTAGTCTTGTCTTTGTCCTTGTTTAGTCCTGGGTTCATCCTTGTTTAGTCCTTGTTTAGTCCTGGTTTAGTCCTGGTTTAGTCCTTGTTTAGTCCTAGTTTAGTCCTGGTTTAGTCCTTGTTTAGTCCTTGTTTAGTCCTTGTTTAGTCCTGGCTTTGTCCTTGTTTAGTCCTTGTTCAGCCCTGTTTTAGTCCTAGTTTAGTCCTGGTTTAGTCCTTGTTTAGTCCTGGTTTAGTCCTGGTTTAGTCCTTGTTTAGTCTTGTCTTTGTCCTTGTTTAGTCCTGGGTTCATCCTTGTTTAGTCCTTGTTTAGTCCTGTTTTAGACCTGGTTCAGTCCTGGTCCAGTTCTGGTTCATGCTTGTTTTAGTCCTGGTTTAGTCCTGGTTCAGTTCTGATTTAGTCCTGGATCAGTGCTGGTTTAGTCCTGGTTTTGTCCATGTTCAATCCGGGTTTATGCTTGTTTTAGTCCTGGTTTAGTCCTGGTTTAGTCCCGGCTCCGTCTCTTGTGTACTGACGTGACCCTGTGATGGTTCCAGCTCGTCTCAGATCACCTCCACTGCACTTTTTTCCATTACGTGAGAATAAGGTTCAGAGATAAAACCAAGGTCTCCGTGTCTCTACATTTTCAAATATTTTCAACCTTAAACCATCTCTTTCTCTTTCTCCTTTAGTCCTCAAAAGTCTCCTCTGAATGAGATAACACACTTTTCTAAGGCCAAATCCAAGTAAACAAACTCTTTATATCAAGTTTGAGATGTTCATTTGGCACTTTCAGGCCACCGTACACAGGGCCTAAAAGCAAAGCAATATTGAATACACTTTTGGCAAGAGGAAAACAAAAAGCTCTCACAAAGAAATGGATGACACATAAATCAAGTGTGGGCTCAAAAGCAGACCTGGTTTATTTCTGGTAAAGACCTGGTTTATTCTGGTTTAGTCCTGGTATATAGACCTGGTTTAATCCTGATTTAGACCTGGATGACTCTTGCTTTAGTCCTGGTTTAATTCTGTGTTTAGTCCTGGTTTAGTCCTGATTTAGTCCTGGTTCAGTTCTGGTTTAGTCCTGGTTTAGTTCTGGTTTAGTCCCGGTTCAGACCTGGTTTAGTCCTGATTTAGACCTGATTTAGTCCTGGTTTAGTCCTGGTATATAGACCTGGTTTAGTCCTGATTTACACCTGATTTAGACCTGATTTAGTCCTGGTTTAGTCCTGGTATACAGACCTGGTTTAGTCCTGATTTAGACCTGGTTTAGTCCTGGTTTAGACCGGGTTTAGTCCTGGTTCAACCCCGATTCAGACCTTATTTAATTCTGGTTTAGTCCTGGTTTAGTCCTGGTTTACACCTGATTTAGACCTGATTTAGTCCTGGTTTAGTCCTGGTATATAGACCTGGTTTAGTCCTGATTTAGACCTGGTTTAGACCTGATTTAGTCCTGGTTCAGTCCTGGTATATAGACCTGGTTTAGTCCTGATTTAGACCTGGTTTAGACCTGATTTAGTCCTGGTTTAGTCCTGGTATATAGACCTGGTTTAGTCCTGGTTGAGACCTGGTTTAGTCCTGGTTCAGTCCTGGTTTAGTCCTGGTTTAGTCCTGGTTTAGTTCTGGTTTAGTCCTGGTTCAGACCTGGTTTAGTCCTGGTTTAGTCTTGGTATATAGACCTGGTTTAGTCCTGATTTAGACCTGGTTTAGACCTGTTTGAGACCTGGTTCAGTCCTGGTTCTGATGGAACCGGTGTCTTGTCGATTTGAGCTCCCTGGCTCTATTGCACATGTGCACAACCTCCAAGTGCTGTTACAGTTTAAATGCCGTCGTTTTGAGCTCCCGAGGCAGAAGTGGAGTCACAAGTCACATTTTAAAACTGTATTTGTTTTATTGTCTGTTTTGACCAGTTAAGCATCAACATGTGCGTGTTAGATTTGTTTTACAGTTTTACATTAGGTAACTAAATATATTATAATAGGAAATTCACACTGTAGCCTGTGATATTAGTGTTAAATATTATATATTTAACACTATTTAAGATTTCAGTGTTTCCAGTCATGTCTTTCTCGTATACACTACCGGTCAAAAGTTTTAAAACACCAGAGTTTTTCCAGTTTTTTTACTGTTCACTGTTGACCAAAACATATTCTAAACTTTTGATTGAAGAAAGTGTCCACCTTTGGCAGATAGAACAGCTGAACACACTCATGGCTCATTCTTTTAACAACAGAAAACAAATATTGTCCAGAAAGTTCTTCCCAAGTCTGTTGCAGAAGTTTCCATAAATGTGTGGCACTTGTCGGTTGCTTCACTCTTCTGTCCAGTTCATCCCAAACCAGCTCGATGGGGTTTAAGTCTGGACACTGTGCTGCTGGACACTCCAGGTTTTTAAGTTTACCATCTTGTTCTTTTTTCCTGAGGTAGTTTTGGCAGAGCTTGGACTTGTGTTTTGTATTTTTTATCTTTTTTTTTTAACCTCTGGCTGTTCAGTTTTTACCTTTGTACCATTTCAAGCTCTTCATTGAAACTTGCATGACTTGAACTACAATAAATAACTGGAAAAATGAGGGTGTTCTAAAACTTTGACCAGTGGTGTATAGTAGGAGTCTTATTTGATAGAAGATATCAGCCTGTGGAAAAAAGATCCTCTGTTTAATTCATCTAAATGAGTGAATAATGGTGATTCTACAGTGGGAGCAATGGGATGGATAAATTGGCCTGTCGATATGTGCTCCCTTTAGTAAGAGTCCTATTTGAGCAGAACGTGACTGTCCAAATGAACTACGCAAATTCATATAAATGAGTTGAACTTGTACATAACTAAAGTATAAAGTGTGATCACCGTGTGCAAACAGCATCAAACCCGTGTCTATAATCCAAAGAAATATGTTGTCAAACTGGGGAGGTCAAGGTTAGGGTTTGGGTTTGGCTTTATTGGATCTATACAACTGTAAACGGAAAAACGTAAGGTCGCTTATTTCGACAGTATTGCGAATCCATGGACGTCACGGTCGATTTAAGCTGCTGGGATCTCATTTCTCTGGAAGCCGAGAGGGGTCACAACAAACAGAAACACCGCAACAAATACAAATGCGACAACACAACAAAAAAGTCACAACACACCAAAAAAAAGTCACAACGGAAATGACCGTGGGACTCTATTTTAATGCAAACGCTGCAACAAATACAAACGGCACAACACAAACGCAAACGCCGCAACACATTAAAAAGCCACAACGGAAGTGACCGCGGGACTCTATTTTCCGACGGACCGATCAAGCGACAAGTGAAGAAGAAGAACTACAACGTGAAAAGTAAAGGAACGGAGAAGTTGGAAACGTAAGTAAAAGTAATTTACTGTTTTATCATTATTCATTTCACGTTGTAGTTCTTCTTCTTCACTCACCGTTTGATTGATCGATGAAAATGGAGTCCCGCGGTCACTTCCGTTGTGGCTTTTTGATGTGTTGTGGCTTTTTAATGTGTTGCGGCATTTGCATTTGTGTTGTGGTGTTTGTATTTGTTGCGGCGTTTGCATTAAAATAGAGTCCCGCGGTCACTTCCGTTGTGGCTTTTTGTTGTGTTGTCGCATTTGTATTTGTTGCGGCGTTTGCGTTTGTTGTGACCCCTCTCGGCTTCCGTACATTTCAACGGGGCAGCCCATTTCGACAGAACACCGTAAACGTGCCCACGCTTGCTATTTCCACATATTTGGAACATGTCAGCTCGCACGTTAACTACACCCATTTAAATCTTCGCTCTCCGGGGTTCACACTATTGCTCTGTGAATCTATAATGGTGGTTTGGATCGGCCTTACAGTTCTTACAGGGCGAGGTAATTAAAAGCTCTCAGCATTAGCGTCTGTAAAGGCTGTCTGCAGGTCACATGGGGAGGAGTAAAAATAAACCAAGTGTGAAAAGACGTGTTCATTTAGAAAAGGGTGGATTTCAGATCAGGGCTGCTTTAATGTAATGTCCTTGGACCGAAAACGTGATCTGATTCATCTACACCTCTTACCTGACACCTTTAGTTACACTGAAACAAACCTTTTTGATTTTAGTTTCATTTGTTTATGTACTTATTTACTTGTTAGTATGAGTGACCAACAATAAATACAACATTATTATTTTGATAGATATTGATACTCAGGGTGTTCTATATGCATCTTTACTGGCTAAATGTTCAGCAGTTACCATGGTGATGTGGTGCATGCATTAGGAATAACTACCAAAGGATTTAAGGGACAAAATGGTTAAATCCGTCCGTGATCAGTCCGAGCGTTCATGGTCCTAATTCAAAAACTAACTATCCTGTGTCTGTAATGTTATTTGAGAGACTTGTTGAACAGCACAAATCAGCTTTGCTTGTTGCAGTTTCAACCAAACCAGCTCTTTCTGGTCAGATTGTCTCAAGACAAAACTCTGATTAAAGACTAACTTGAGCAACAGAGCTTCAGACAAAGTAGTGCTTTCAGTTCACACCCCCAAAGAATGTTGATGACTTCGGTTGCAAAAAATCCATCGATATAGAACGGTGGATCTCGAGTTCATTGGCGTGCGTTAATACCGCCGTCATCTTGGTACAGGAGCTCCACAGCGAGAGAAGATGGCGGACTTTCGCGCTGGATACAAACGTGCAAACAAGTGGAATAAGAAGACGAAAGAGCAAGGTCTAACATTTCATAGGTAAGATTTTATTTTTTAGGCCTTAGATACTAAATGTTTTGTTTTGATCCCAGGACTTGAGAGAAAGAGGGAGAACACTGAGCCCACAGAGCATGGTGTCCACAAAGTGCAAGTGGGCAAAGTCTGTGCTAGTTCTGCGTCAATCCTTTCACCTGTGGTCACTTAACGGTCTACACGGGCGCATCTTCAGGCCCATCCCCACACCTGGAACTGTAAAGAAGCCCGATAGGGTCCGGGGGTAGCCTGGCACTTGAGTTATTTTTGGGGCACTTGAGTTATTTTTTAGAAAGCCATGTAAAATGATAGCCTGATTCATCAGCTGGCATAACTAAGGTATAAAGTTTTGCAGCAGGTAGGCGGGTACATTTTTTAATTTAACCAATCGCTGCTATTTGGTCGTGACGTATGTAAAGCGCCACTAACTGGTATATTAAGCTTTTCCCAAATCCCGTAGGAAGAAGGGCAATAACGTCTTTCCCCTTGATAAAATTCACCAAACATTCTATTTGTTCCAACTTTAAATCCTCGATCTCTGGAATCGTTGCCAACACAGAATATATGGCTCTTCGCTGACTGGCTGGTGCCCGGACTCGCTCTTCCGGCATTCTTGCAAACTGTCTAGTGTATTGCAATTCCTGACCTAGTCGATGGAGAGAAATGAAATTGAGTGGAGGCACAGGGTGGTGTCAGCCTGGCTAGTAAAATGAGGTGTTCTGTAGGACATGCATATACACCAAACAGGCTCATGCTATTTCATGACTTCATTTAGTCGCCTTGTTGTACCTTTAATTAGTCTAATTATAGTATGTTATTTATTTAGTTTTACCAAAAAAAGTTAAATACAAGAACAAGTTAACACTGGTTGAGCAGGTCTTGAGTAGAGCCTGACCGATATATCGGTTGGGCGATATTATCGGCTGATATGGGCAACTTTAGGCATATCGGCTATCGGCCGATATTTCACGTGGGCATGTTATACCTCGTTATAAAGCTTAGACTCTCTACATTCTGTTCATTTAATCCAGTTTACAGACAGATAAATGTCCTAATATGTGGCTCCACATCAGTATTTATCTACGGAGTCATTTGTCTGTGTGTGTCCGTACTGTCCCTGAACACACCACAGTTGTGTCACTCACGTGTTTTCTCTTTCTCTCACTTTTTTTCTCTTCACGCCGCGTGCAGACTCGTGGTAGTTTGACAGCGGCTGAAAACGAAACTTTGAGAAATTTGCGTGTACGTAGGATTAAAAAAAAAATAAAAAAAAAAAAAACAAAAAAACAAGCATATTTGACTGTAGTTTAGCATAAAATAAATAAGTCCCGGTTTAGTCCTTTTTCAGTCCTGGTTTAGACCTGGTTCAGTCCTGATTCAGTCCTGCTTTAGATGTGCTGCCAACAAAACAATCTGAAGAGCCACTTGGGAGCCAAAAGAACCAGCAGCTTTTAGTGAGCCGAGCCAAAAGAGCCGGTTCTCTAAAAAGAACTGGAATACCCATCACTAGTGTCTAGAATGTGATGCAAAAATGCCATTAAGCCAACCTACTGTCTGTAAATATGATGTAAAGAGGCAGAATAACAATAAATGTTGCCTAAATAAACCCAATTTAAAATCCACCAGAGCCAAACCTAAGTTTTTTAAACAATTCAACATTTACAGTGAATTTTTACATCACTAAATATATCGGCGATTATATCGGCTATCGGCAGCTCCAACTGCCATTATATCGGTTTCATATCGGCCACAGCAAAATCCATATCGGTCGGGCTCTAGTCTTGAGTTAAGTATTTGAAATAAAAACCTGAAGATTTAATTGTTTTTTTTGTAATTAATACTTTGAATGTTAAAGAATCTAAAGTTCAGGTAAAAAATAAACTTTAACATCAATTTTGGTAAATAATTCTGAACATGAAACTTAAAATACAGGTCTTACTCTAACATAATTTCTATTAGCAAAATGTACTGGTATCGTCGTCTGATATCGCCTTGTCCCTGATTAATGTTCATCCATCTATTACTTCAAGGAACGTCTGTCTGTGTGTTTGTTTTTTGGTTTGTTTGTTTGTTTGTCTGTTCCACACATAACTCACAAACCACACATCCGACCGATCTCAAATTCGGAGGGTGTCATCCTAATGGGACGGGTGTGTGCAGTGCCCAAATTTCATGTTGTTAGAGCAAAGACTGCCAAAGATCTGGTTAATTTAAAGCAGAGTTCCCCTGTACCAAGATGGCTGCTTTGTTGACACATTTGTCCCAGTGTGAGATCTACTGTTCTATATCTATGCACAGAATCAATCATGTGAATCATATCTGTGCAAAAACGTGTCTTTAAGTTCACATTTTGGTCATTTTGGTTGAGTTTGTTTGCACTGAAAAACACCCATTCTTACTCTGTTCAGGCTTGCATCTCCACAAACCTGACTCTTATTTGCTTGTTTCCATAGAGATGTTGTTTCTGCGGCTCTAATATCCCACAGTATATATGCTTTATGCTGTGAGCTAATCTTAAAGTCTTAAATGTGGAAAGTGAATGGTGAAAATGATGGCTGCTTTGGGCGAGCAGGAGCCTCAAGCCGGCGTTTAGCAAAACATTCAGAGCCTGTACGTTCTCCACACACTTAAGTCGAATTTATGGCTCTCGTTTATAGTGAAATTTCTCCCTGTAGCTCCACCTGCTCCATCACTCACTCTTCATTTAAAACACATGACTAAAACCTGTCACAGAACTCCTCTGGAAACCCCACGAGCTCAAATCTGGATCTAAACCAATCAAGCGTTAGTCAAACATCAATCAAACGTTCAACAAAAGTCAGATTAGGTTTGGACATCGTTGCATTTGCATTTTAGATTGCATAATTTAAAACAATATAAAACACTGTCAGAATCAAAGCTCTAAATAATGCGTCATGTCTAAAGTACAAAAATGCATTTGTTCTTGTAGCAAAACTTGTTTTTGTGTTTTTACTCTGCCCTGAGTGTTCCTCAGTGTGGCATTAAAGCAGACTCACTGTGCTTATGTCTGCTCTACAGTTTTAATCTATGGCACCTGAGGATTATTTTGTTATAATTTTAACATTTTAATCCCAATATTTAATATATATGTGTGTGTGTGTGTGTGTGTGTGTGTATAAATATATAATATATATATATATATATATAAAGCAGACTCACTGTGCTTATAATATATATATATATATATATATATATATATATATATATATTATATATATATATATATATATATATATATAATATATATATATATATATATATATAAAGCAGACTCACTGTGCTTATGTCTGCTCTACAGTTTTAATCTATGGCACTTGAGGATTATTTTGTTATAATTTTAACATTTTAATCCCAATATTTAATATATATATATATATGTGTGTGTGTGTTGTGTTCTTCACCACAACAATCTCGACAATCTATGTTCGTCCCCTCACATATGGTCATGAGCTGTGGATAATGACCAATAGAACAAGCAAAATGAGGTTCCTCCACAGGGGGGCTGGGTGCTCCCTTAGAGACAGGGTGAGAAGCTTGGCCACATGAGAAGAGCTCAGGGTAGAGCTGCACATCGAGAGGAGCAGCTGAGGTGGATTGGGCATCTGTTCCGGATGCCTCCTGGACGAGGCCCCGGGGAAGACCCACGACACGCTGGAGGGACTATGTCTCTGGGCTGGCCTGGGAACACCTCGGGATCTCCCCGGAAGGGTCTAGGCCTCCCTTATGCCTCCGACCCAGCCCCGGATAAAGCAGAAGAAAATGGAATGGAATATTCCATTTCCATATTCATCTAAAACAACTTAATCACTGTATCCCCAGCTTTGACTGTCCCAAATTTAAGACCTTTTTAAGACTTTTAAGACCCCGCGGCTACCCTGTTAATAAATAAAAGTATAAAAGAAACAACTCCACTGACATCCGGATTGGAAAAGTGTGGTGCCTAATGGAAGCCAACGTCGCCATAAACATCACAACAAGGAACAGTGGAGTTGTCTGCAACTCAGATAGACAGACAGATAAATAGATAACTGCAGATGACACTAGCAAGCCTCTGACTTTTTGTTTTTTCATTTGTATCAAAATGACTACGTGGTGCTACTGAATCCTACGCATATCAACAATTAAGAAAGTAAAACTGGAGAGTAAAATACACCTGTGGTGGTGAATCAGCAATAAGGTAGGATTGCTAAAATAACCCTGAAGCTTGGGTGAAATGCAGAGGACACATTTCCATACAGGGACAATAAGTGTGTCTTAACCCTAACCTGCTCACCTCCATGAATATACATCTGAACATACTGAGGAACATGAAGAAAGCAACAACATCTCCACGGAGGCACGAAGGTTTCCACCACAAAAATTAGTCCATCTTTCTTTAAGCATTTCTTCTCTTCTTTCAATTCATACCCCGCACATACAGCTCTGTCTTCACACAAGCTCTTGCCTGCTCCTCTTCCTCTTCCTCTCTTCGTCTGAGTGGATCTTTAAGAGAGAGCTATCACTGTTACACTCATCTCACTCCAGCTCCCCTCTCTCCTCTTCCCCCGCTCCGTCTCTGCAAAGCCTCTCCATTTGTCCCATTGTCTCTTCTCTCTCTCTCTTCGTCATCCCTCTCTCCCTCCCTCTCTCCGTCCCTCTCACCCTCTTGTCCAAATTGTGTGTGGCTGTGAGAGGATGAGGAGTTGCTGGCGCGCTCCTCTTTGGCCGTTGTAAAAATGCGTGTTTTTGTGGAGTTCTGGAGTTGAGAGGAGGATTATTTCACCGGGGAAAGTCTCTCTCTGCGTGTGTGTGTGTGTGTGCGTTCGTGTTTGCGCGTTCGTGTTTGCGTGTGCGTCCTCCGCTCAGATCTCACAGCACAGACTGAGGAGGGGGCCGCTCTCACCAAAACCAGTGCACTACAGCCTGGAAACAACTTTGGTGATACAATTGTAAAAATAATTATTCTTATTTGAGTTTTCTGCAAATAAAATCACGTCAGATTAACTTACGATCTGTTCTGCCCGGTAACAAATGTAAAAAAAAAAGCTTCAGAAATGTCAATGTGCTTGTAAATATTTCAGAATTGAACTGCTTTGAATCATCCAAAAAGTATATTCGATTAGGAATGTGAAAGTTCAAATCGGTTGAGTCTTTGTTGTGTCCTTAGGCAAGACACTTCACCCTTATACATAACAGTGGTGTGTGTGGGAGAGTTGGTGGTGGTGGTGGAGTGAATGAATAATTGTTGTATTATTACCATAATTGTTGTTCTGCCCATCTGCAAAAGCGTTATATAAGACTAATACATGTATTTATTTATCTAGGTCAAATCCTCCAGCTAAAAGACGAGTTCAAGATCTGCTCCTGACCCGTTTAACCCAGAGACACTGAAGGGTGGGTCAAACGCAGAGGACATGTTTCCCTACGAGAATAATAGAGTGAGCTTTACCCAAAACGATATAAGATCACGTTATGATTCACACAAGGTTATGTAATAGTTTCAGAATAGACTTAAAGGACATCTGTTATGCGCAATTGACTTCAGAGCTTCAGAGATTTAATCATGTTATAGCTGTTCCCCTTCTCATTTACCCTCTGGAAGTGGTATATTTGGAGTAATTCGTGCATATTTACTTATTTTCAAGATGCCATATTGCCAGTCGGGCCCTGTGTTCACCGCACACGCCCACTGTGACGTATAGACCCTGCGTTCGATTATCCTTTCGAATCGGTTTTCCGAGGAAGTTGCCTCGCAGCTCTTGTGAAACGTCCCCTTTTCCTGGGACGGCGCAACTTGGACCTTGTAGGCGGAAAAAGTCGACCGAGCAAGGATTCTGAGTCGGAATCCAAGATGGTTACGCCCACTGTGACATGTACTGTATTTTCCAGGCTATTAGACGCTCTGGATTATAAGGCACGCTGTCATTGAATGATCTATTTTTGAACTTTTTTCACAAATAAACCGGACTGGACTTTAAATGAAACACAACAGTTGGATGGGTCAGTGGGACTTTGTTTGGTGCGTTCACGGTGACTCTGGGCTTTGTTCAATTGTGGCGTGTATGTAATGTTGGGGAGTAACAGATTACATGTACTAGAGTTACGTAATCAGAGTGCAAATTATGAGTAACTGTATTCAGTTACAGTTACTGTTTCAATGAGTGGTAATTGGATTACAGTTACTTTGTTGAAATGAATGGATTACACAGCGGTATTTTCCTGTTTTCACATTTTGGGCTAAATCCCTCTTTTTTTTTTTTTTTTTTCCATAATTCTACTCATTGCCGGACACTAAACCAGGACTAAACCAGGACTAAAACCAGGTCTAAACCTGAACTAAACCAGGACTAAAACCAGGGCTAAACCAGGACTAAACCAGGACTAAAACCAGGTCTAAACCTGGACTAAACCAGGACTAAAACCAGGTCTAAACCAGGTCTAATCTAGAACGAAAACCAGGTCTAAACTAAATCTAAACCAGGTCTAAACCAGGACTAAACCAGATCTAAAACCAGAACTAAACCAGAACTAAAACCATGTCTCCTCCTCTTCTATCAATAATATTTTTTATTACAGTTAAGGAAAATCTGGGCTTTTTATTTTCTTTTAGCAAACAAAACTTCTTATGTGAATCATCTTTGCTTCTTTACAGCAAATCAAGTAATCCAAAGTATTCAGATTACATTACTCACTTTAAGTAATTTAATGGATTCTGTTACAAACTACATTTTGGGTTATGTAATCTGTAATCTGTAGGGAAATACATTTTAAAAGTAACCTTCCCAACACTGCGTGTAGGGAGGGTTCTGTCTGGGATCGCTGGATTGTCGGCGTGTTCGCAGTGACTCAGTTGTTCAGTTGTGTCTAGAAGTGGCACATTGCACTCACTTTTTCAGTTCATTCCTCCCTTCCGTTCCTCGTCGGCGTGGAGTGATGAGTGTGTCTGTGGGTGTTTGACGCTGCGCGGTCGCTGTCTGCTCCGTGTGTGTTTGCGTGCGCTGTGGGTGGTGCGGCTTTGTAGTTTACTGAAGTCGTGCTGGGACACCCGAGTGGATTTGTGTATAGGGCGCTCTGGACTGCGGAGCACGTGATCGTTTTTTAATAGGGTTGGAAGCATAAAAGCGAGCCTAATAGCCCAGAAAATACGGTAAATATGAACTGTGTTGATTGTGTTTGGACACTTTGGTGGTTTAAATGACAATTTCAGTCACTTGTATCACTGCAGTACTTTACCGCATCCATATCTATACCACCTGCCTGTGGGTTTGGTAGTCGGTGTTGTAGTGAGGCCAATATTAAACACATACTTAATTTAACAGATGTCAGTGTCCCTAAGGTTGTTGTAATCATAAAATAACATGAATCAAAACCTAAATTAATTAAAGTGTTAGCGTTTTCATAAGATTTCATAATCCACGTAGTCCAACACGAGAACCATAATAATACGTTTCAAGATCGGGGATGACGCCAAATCCGAGGTCCAAGTGAGAGCCAGAAGATAATCGAACACAGGGTTACTCTGTTCTACTTCAATTTTATTTTCTCAATTAGTGAAACGCACACCATTCGGCAGTGTAGCATAGTCATTTTGGTAGAAAAGAAAAAAAATAAAATAAAATGCTGCTTGTTAGGATCTGTTGGTGGTGATATGTGGACGCTTCCTTGCCAGGACGCAGCTTTAATAAACCTAATATTAGTTTTTTTTTAACACAGTATTCGTGTTTCTTTTGAGTGAGTTATTTTATTAATTCATCCCAAAGGTATCTATGAAGTAAAGTGGGCATGTCAGCGTGAATGTAGCAATAAGTGCGCTGGCCTGAACTGACACAGACCATTTGAATTGATGGAGATTCAAAATGCTCGCTGAGACTCGGTGTCATTACGAAGTTGCCGATACAATACATACCTCGATACTTAGGCCATGATACGATACATATCTTTATACATGGGCCATGATATGATACATACGTCAATACACAGGCCATGATACGATACATATCTCGATACAGTGCACTTTCAAGTTGATACGATATATTTCAAAACGATTCGATATGGTTCAGTAAAAAAAATAATGGCAAAATTATTCCTGTGACACTAAACGTCTAGAAGTGTTAAACCACTTCATGTGCAAAGTTCATATGAGACACAAACATCTTAATCATCAAAACAGTGAAAATGTCAAAAGTGTTACATAAACGGATTTCCTTCCTCTAAACAACAAAACTGTAATAATTTAGTAAAATTACCAAAAAATACTCTTGGCGATACATCGATACACCAGCCCACGATACTGATATTGTATCACATTAGACGATGCGATATATTGATATTTTGATATTTTTGCACAAACCGTAAAGTGCGTAAATCCACATCTCCACTTCAGACAAGACGACTTTCTGTGCCATTTACACAACAAATCTGTAACACCGATGATGTTCTCTGTGACGTCAGCTCCCACTGGGCACTGCGTCTTTCTAAAGCCGTAGTGTGCGGACTATTTCTTTAATTAAGTGGTTTAAGATGAATATTGCGATTTGTGTGAATAATAACATCATCCACGGGTGTTGCACATTTTAACTATACAACACCCTCAAGCACAATATGTGATCTTTAAAGTTTTGTGGTGTTGACATAAGCTACTTAAAGCGTCCATATCCTTATTCACAGAGGCTCCGCACTGTTACACACTGATACACACTTTTACACACAGTCACACACTGCTGCACACCCCGGGGACGCTGTGTTCACTTTGTACCACTTTGTTTGTTTTAAAGAGACACGACTCCACGCTTCACTGCGGCTCCCGAACAAAGCACCGAGTCAGTTTTAACATCACTATATTATTACACCTCAACTGGGGCCTTTCTCTACACACAGCACGTACTTTAAGGGACACTGTGTCACTTTTCTCCATGGAGATGTTATCGCTTTGTCAGGAATGTTTCACAGTATGGAATTAAACCTTTGTACCTTCATGGACACCAAACCAGATCAAGTTACAGGTCAGATCTGTGGAGAGGCGACCCTTTAGGCAGATAGTGAAATAATATATACATAAAAAATCTGTTGAGAAGAAAAATTTGAAAAACTTGCTGCCCGCTATGTTGTCATATGCACTTAAAATATAAATACAAATTCAAAGTTCTCTCGAGCAGGATCATGGCCAAGTGTCTCAGGGAAGTGCGATCTTTCATTTTTTATTCGGTTCAACAAAAATCCAAGTCAGTGTACATTATATCATCTAGCTTTTAAAGAATTAAACCTTTTTTTACTTAAGAATAAAGGTCGTGTAACTTTTCTGGTGCTGTGTCTGTCAAATGTTTGTCCATAGAGTCACTGTAGTTGTAGTAGTAGTAGTAGTAGTAGTAGTAGTAGTAGTAGTAGTAGTAGCAGTGGTAGCAGTAGTTGTCACAGTAGTAGTAGTAGTCGTTACAGTAGCAGTAGTTGTCACAGAAGCAGTAGTATTTGTCACAGTAGCTGTACTCGTCACAGTAGTAGTAGTAATAGTCGTGACAGTAGCAGTAGTGGTTGTCACAGTAGTAGTAGTAGTAGTCATAGTAGTAGTAGTCATCGCAGTAGCAGTACTCATCACAGTAGCAGTAGTCGTCACAGTAGTAATAGTAGCCATCACAGTAGTAGTAGTTGTTGTCACAGTAGTAGTAGTAGTTGTCACAGTAGCAGTTGTAGTCGTTGCAGTAGTAGTAGTAGTAGCCATCAAAGTAGTAGTAGTAATCATCACAGTAGCATCAGTAGTCGTCACAGCAGTAGTAGTTGTCACAGTAGTAATAGTATTCATCACAGTAGTAGTAGTCGTCACAGTAGTAATAGTAGTCATCACAGCAGTAGCAGTAGTTGTTGTCACAGTAGTAGTAGTAGTTGTAACAGTAGTAGTACTTGTCACAGTAGCAGTAGTAGTTGTCACAGTAGCATCAGTAGTCATCACGGTAGTAGTAGTAGTAGTCGTCACAGTAGCAGTAGTGGTCGTCACAGTAATAGTAGTAGTCATCACAGTAGCAGTAGTCATCGCAGTAGCAGTACTCGTCACAGTAGTAGTAGTAGTCGTCACAGTAGCAGAAGTAGTTGTCACAGTAGTAGTAGCAGTCATCAAGGTAGTAATAGTAGTCATCACAGTAGTAATAGTAGTCGTAACAGTAGTAATAGTAGCCATCACAGTAGTAGTAATAGTAGCCATCACAGTAGTAGTAGTAGTAGTCGTAACAGTAGTAGTAGTTGTCACAGTAGCAGTAGTCATCACAGTAGTAGCAGTAGTCGTCATTGTAGTAGTAGTAGTTGTCACAGTAGCAGTAGTAGCAGTAGTCGTCATTGTAGTAGTAGTAGTTGTCACAGTAGCAGTAGTAGCCATCAAAGTAGTAGTCGTAACAGTAGTAGTAGTCATCACAAAGCAGTAGTTGTCACAGTAGCAGTAGTATTCACAGTAGCAGTACACGCCACATTAGTAGTAGTTGTCACAGTAGTAGTAGTAGTAGTAGTAAGTAGTAATAGTAGAAGTCTTCATAGTTGTAGTAGTAAATAGAGCAATGACATATCCATAGAAACAAGCGGGTGACGGACCCCCAACCAGAAAGTTCCTCAGTGCAGCTTTAAATATATATATATGTATATATGTATAAAGCATGATTACATAGAACAGGCCATGAATCCTTTCGGCTTTAGCCAGCTGTCGTCGTGCAGATCAGTGGTGCATGTTTATGAGATATTGTGTTTCGTATCAGATTGAAAAACAGATTCCCGGCGCCAGTGAGACCGTCCAAATCGTTTTATCAAACTTTGTAACTGCAGCAAATGAAATCTTTTTAACTATTTGCCCCAAAGTTTGGACGGACTCAGGCACTTTCTGACAGCCCAAAACAAGCACACAATTTTGGTTCAATTCAAACGAGAAAATTGTGGTCCAAAAATGTCAGAAATCCAACTTTTCTCACAAGAAACCATGAGTCATTCGAGCCAATTGTGAAACTTGGACTGCCCATTTTCTCAAACCAAGAACTACAGACGAGTGGTACGTGACAAAACATGATTACCCTGAAACTTACCCACAACACAACTCCAACAATTCTATAGTTCACTGCACACGCTGAAATTGCTTTGTTTAGATCGGACTATGACCTAGATGCAATGCCATGGAAAGAATTGATAGCTTAGTGTTATTTGGCAAGACACTTCATCCATCATGCCAATTTTGAATGTGGTATGTGACTGTGACTGGTTAAAAGCTTTTACTTTTCGTTGGGAAATTTGTCCACTGCATTTGGCCACGCTTACATGATGTTTTTTTTTTGTTTTTTAAATTCCGAATCAATTGTTTTGAAGTAAATAGTTTGGAATTAAAATATTCTCCTTCAAGTTTATATGAAAATAATAATTCCGAATTGAGGTTTACATGGAAAACTCATTAAATCGTCTTTATTTAATTCCGCTCAACATTTGCGGGTGGGGAAGGATTCTGATTGGACAGGGACACCAACATATTTACCGTATATTCCGGATTATTGGACGCGCTCATAAGCCTCCAACCCCATCAAAAAAATGACGGCGCGCCCCACAATCCAGAGCGCCCTATACACGAATCCATTCAGGTGTCCCAGAGCGAATTCAGTAAACTACAAAGCCGCACCAAACCCACACGGACACACTCATCACATCACAGACGAGGAAAGGAACGGAGGAACGAACCGAAAAAGCGAGTGCAATGTGCCACTTCTAGACACAACTGAACAACTGAGTCACTGCGAACACGCCGACAATCCGTTGGTCCCAGACAGCACCCTCCCTACACGCCACAACTGAACAAAGCCCAGAGTCACCGTGAACGAACAAACAAAGTACCACTCACCCATCACACTGTTGTATTTCGTTCAATGCGCCTTATAGTCCGGTGCGGTTTATATGTGAAAAAAGTTCGGACCATTCAATGACAGTGCGCCTTATAATATAGTGCGGAAAATACAGTACGTCCACCAGAAGAGCTACCGGCTTTTCTGTCATCTCGGTTTGTCGTTACACCACGGACACAAACACGATCCAAACTTTTTTCCGCAGTCGTCCCGATGATAATTGCGCAGCAGCTGGAGAATTCTCTCATCACGCTTTACGTCTGTCAGCTGAGGAGGAGAAGGGAAGAGTGTCGGTGAAGGAAGGAAGAAGACAAACTGAGTCAACGGCTGCTCTACCTCAACCCACTCCCACATCCCGCTCACAAATCCAAAGAGACGCGGATGAAAGTCCGAAGACAGGACTGGTGGAGCCGGATGATCCTCTTTAGAAGGGCGACCCAACGAGCATGCGCTGAACGACCGGAATTATTTTGAAGAAGAATAAACGTTCACATGATCCAGGAATAAATGAATTCGGTTTTAAAATCAGAATAAACCACCCACTTATTTTGGAATGAAGTTTAATTCTGAATAATCTTTTTCATGAGGAATTAAGTGTTTCCATGGTCTTTTTAAAGCGGAATTCATTTTTATTCAAAATTAAAGGATTTTTATTCGGAATTAAAGCTCTCATCTGTATCTGGAACATGCAGTGCGACGCCTGGGGACCCATCTCGAGCTAGTCTTGGTCAAGAGGACTTAAGCTGGAGGATCTGGCCTATTCTTCGCTTCTGTTTCTACCTGTTCTATGTTTTGGATTCATGCTGGTTGGAGTTGGAGGGGCTGTTGTATCTTGGTCTTACCTCGAGTAATGAATGAACAGTGATTACAGAGACAACAAATGGAAATGCATTATTATCATAAACATTGCATTTTCCCATATAATTATTAGCTTCAGTCATCTCCATAAAACGCTAAACATCACCTCCTTCACAAATCACAGCCTTTGTCATTTACTAATTGTGTCCATTCATTTCTGTTTGATTGTGATTAATCCTGTAGACCTAGAGCACACAAAGCAAAGCACACCAGAACTGAGACTCACACTGGACTAGAGCTGGACTAGAGCAGGACTAGACCAGAATTTGACCAGGACAAGATCAGGACTAGACCGGGACTAGACCAGGACTAGACCAGGAAAATACCATGACAAGACCAGCACTAGACCTGCACAAGACCACGACAAGACCACGACTAAACCAGAACTCTACCAGGACAAAGACCGGGACAAGTCCACGACTAGACCACAACTAGACCAGAACTTTATCAGGACAAAACCAGGAGTAGACCAGGAGTAGACCACGATTAGACCACGACAAGACTACGACTAAACCACGACTAAACCATGACTAAACCATGACTAGACCATGACTAGACCAGAACTCTATCAGGACAAGACCAGGAGTAGACCAGGAGTAGACTAGAGTGAGATTAGGACTAGGCCAGGACAAGACCAGGAAAATATCAGGACAAGATCAGGACTAGACCAGGACTTGACCAGAACTCTAGCAGGACAAGACCGGGACTAGACCAGGAGTAGACTAGGACAAGACCGTGACTAGATCAGGACTAGACCAGGACAAGACCAGGAAAATACCAGGACAAGACGACGAACAGACCATGACTAGACCACGACTGGACCAGAACTCTACCAGGACAAGACTGGGACTAGACCAGAACTCTACCAGGACAAGACCAGGACTAGACAAGGAAAAGACCAGAACTTGACCAGGACAAGACCAGGACAAGACCAAAACTAGACCAGGAAAAGTCCAGAACTTGACCAGGACTAGACCAGGACTAAACCAGGACTAGACCAGGACTAGACCAGGACTAGAAAAGGAATAAACCAGGAATAAATAGGACTAAACCAGAACCAAAGTAAGTCTACATCAGGACTAATATTTCTAACTTGATTTTGATTCTAAGTAACAGACTCAATACTCACCGATACCACAATAATAATAAAAACATTCCTTCTTTAGACAATCAAATGTGATTTTCAGCATTCAGTGGGACTTTTTTGTATTGATACTTGCAAAAAATGAGTATCTACTTTCAATACTAGTACTTTAAGTCAATTCGTATCTGATTTTCTACATTTTTGACCTACCTGGTGTTCACACGGATATAGAAAAGATGTTTACAAGTACATTTCCTGTGTAACCTGTGGCGTGACCTAGTTTTAATGCAGTTTAATACAATCATTAAAGCTCTCATCAAACGCAATTACTCCACTTTGAAATAAAGCGCTTTTCTCCAGGTGCTCCACGCGTCCCACTTAAACTCCCTCTGCCTCAAAACCTGAAATCCTGTTTTCAGAAAGCTTTTGTCTCCAACAAAGCGCCGCTCAAACTAATTATTTTTGCCTTATTAGAGAAATGCTGCACTGTAAACATCTTTATTCAAACCTGCCTCCAAAAACGGCATTAACAAGAAGTAATTTGGGGCCCGTGTATAGAATGTAATGGCTCCTACACAGAGGAGTTTTATCATTGTAATAAATGGGAGACGTTGGAACGGGCGTAAGAGTGCAGTGTTTGTGATACATGAAAAGAGTAGTAGCAGCCACTGCAACAATAATTATGGAAAATTGCAGAGTTTTTACAGAATCTAGCCTTTTATAGTTGTATAGAAGATAACAGGTGTGATTTGTCGAATACTCAATTTCTAGGTGCACAGTTTAAAGATCCTATACTGCACAAAATGGACTTTGGTGAGCTTTAAGTCCTGTTAGAAAGTTGTTGCCTCATCTAAACAGACCTGGAGTTGTGTTGTGTTGTGTTTCATTCACACGTGTTTGAGGAATGTCTGTCTCCAAATCTCAAAATGCTCCGTTCCAACTTGTGATGTCATGTAAAACTTTGACTCCATGACTTTTCCATGACCTAAAGTGAATTTGGAATTTATTGTAGTTTCTTTTAAACAATCATTTATTGTCGTCTAGGAACGATAACCGAAATACTGTGTTATTGTATCGTCAAAGTTCTCACAATAATATCATGGACCATCACAATATATCGAATTACAAGTCTCTTTGCTTAAATTAAGAGTTTTGGTGCAGCAATAGCTCAAAAAAAAAAAAAAAAAAAAAAGAAAGACAGAAGGAACTACATAGACCATGATCCTTTGCTCCATTTCAGTGTAGACGACAAGAAGAAAAAACAGTTCTAAGTCTTTGTTCTTTGGATTAAGTCTTGTCAAGGCATTTTAAGAGGAAAAAGTAGCAGCCTCCACAAATTGTCCCAATAAATATTGTATTGTGAGAAGTGTATCGTGAAAATATCGTTCTGAGAAATTTGGATATTGTTACATGCCTAATCATAAGCCTATGGAGTAAGAAAGCTTTGAGAAATATTCATGCGCATAGAATAGAAATTAGTGCATATTTGGTTGTAGCTGCGCATAAAATAAATAACTCCCAATTAACATTACTTTGCCATAACTATTAAAAAAAACAAAACAAAACGATTATTTAACTTGCTATAATAACTTACATTATATTTAGGTTTTAGTTACTCACTCAGATTTTTTATTTATTTATTTTTTTGAAATTTGTGACTTCTACAGTGGCCCTTGTGGACAAATGTTGTTCTAATCTACACAAATCATCTCTAATTTTGACTTAATTTGGTTGGATTATAACTATTGTAAATATAAATTATAGTTTTACACCTATCACGCAGCAGTTTGTGAAAAAAAAAAAAGTTGAAAAATTACAGGAAGTAGAGAGTTCATGACATCACACTAGGGCAGCATCATTTTGAGTAGCATGCGAAAGACTTTCTAAAAATGTACCTATATTTAGCCATCAAGTTTCATTTGTCAATTTATTTAAAAAAAAAAACAATTATTTAACTTGCCATAATAACTTACATTATATTTAGGTTTTAGTTTCTCACTCATATTTTTTTTTTATTTTTTTTTTTTATTTGTGGCTTCTACAGTGGCCCTTGTGGACATATGTTGTTCTAATCTATACAAAACACTCAGAAATGGCCAGAATTTTGTGTAAAGTGCACGTGGAATTTTACTTCATTTTTTTTTTATTCTCTAATTTTGACTTAATTTGGTTGGATTATAACTTTATTTTTTTTTTTTATTACAGGAAGTAGAGAGTTCATGACATCACACCAACACTAGGGCAGGGGTCTCCAGCCGCGTACAGCTCGCAAGCTACCGGTAGCATACGGCCTTATTTTGAGTAGCTTGCAAAAGACTTTCCAAAAATGTACCTATATTTAACAGTCAAGTTTGATTTGTCACTTTATAAAAACAAAAAAAACAAAAAACATTTCAGGCATTACACGCATTTGTCCTCTCAAATTCACTGGTGGTCCATCCCCTTCATGTACAAACCACATTATTTGTCAATTAGTCATCAATCAAACTGTATTAGCGCTGTTGTCTCAGTCAATTCGGTTACCGCTGACCGGCGCCTTAACACCTGCTGCACCATGAGCGCTGCAAAGAAGCCTAAAACATAAAACTTTCATGAACAGTGGGAATCAGACTTTTATTCACAAATTTCAATGACAAGTGTGTGTGTGTCTGATCTGTGGATTTAGTGTGGCTGTCAGTAAGCGATGCAATGTGGAGCGTCACAATAACGTCTTGCATCCACAACAAGTTTTCGCGTGAGTTTCCCTCAGTTAGCAATCTAAGCAAAGAGAAGGTAAACGAGCTCAAATCAGTGCTCCAGGGACAACAGTCTTTATTTGCCAGGCCTATGAAAAGAGCAAATGCCTCCACAGAGGGGTCATTTAAAGCACATACTGACGAAGCACAAAAAGCCTTTTACCGACGGTGCCATTGTGAAGGAGGCTGCGACTGTGGTGGCTCAAACGTTATTTCAGGATCACAAATATAAAGACTGAGATTTTGTCTGCCATTTCTAACGTGCAACTTGGGGTCAACACAGTATCCAGGAGAGTGACTGCGCTGACCGAGGACGCCGCCAAATAACTTGACTCAGACATTCAGAGATGCAAATGGTTTTCTATTCAACGCAGTGTGTCAGTGGATACGAGTGATACCACCCAACTCGCCGGTTTCATTCATATGGTATTCGAGGTATTTAAGGTATTTAAATACTTTTAGTGGATGAAAAGATTCCCATTGAGAAGCTCGTGTCTATAACAAGTGATGGGGCCCTGGCTATGACTGGATTTCCTGCGCACTGCAAGCGGTTATTATTATACTTAATACTTTATTATACATCAACAAGCCAAATGTGCTAAAGTTCTGAATTTTGATGAAGTCATGGGACCTGTTGTTAAGATCATCAGCTCCATTCGAGCAAAGGCAAAGCAGCACCGGAGCTTCAAATTGGTACTGGGGGAATGCGCTGCGAACCACGGGCATCTCCTCCTTCACACGGACTTCAGGTGGTTAAGTCGCGATAAGATACTGCAACGCTTTCTTTCCCTGCTGGGTGAAATTAAGACTTGTATAGAGACTAGGGGAGAACATACCAGCTTCTTAACTGATACAGAGTGGCTTCTTGACCTCGCGTTCCTGACCAATGTAACAGATAAAATCAACCAGCTCAACACGCAGTTACAAGGCAAGGATAGACTTGTGTCTGACATGATCAGTGCTGTTAGAGCATTCAACACTGAGCTCTCATTGTAGCAAGTGAAAAACTAAATGTTACAGCACTTTCCTTCTGTCTCCAGCATATTTGATAACCCAGTTGCAGCCAGTGCTTTGAACGTTGCCAAATACTGTGCTTGGACAAGAGTTTTCAGACACATTTAGGGACTCTGACAAACTTCAGCCTCGTGCGACATTTACGACGAACGCCTTCATGGACGTGGACGTAAGTGAGAGTGAGCAGCTCTTACCTCTCTTCTCTCCGAAGTACAGGGTCTGCTGGGCGGTGTTGGACCACTGCAGAGACGAGTTATCGCTCTCATCCACCCGACAGGTCAGAGTCACCGTTCCTCCCACAGCCACCGTCTCATCTGAGGTGGTGGGCTGCAGCGGGTCGTACTCTGAAACGAAAGAAGAGCAGAGACGAGACAGGTGAGGGTCTGAGGAGGAGGAGTCAAGTACAACGGACAGGAAAGAGATTCCAACCTCCACAAGAACAGGTAAAGCATTTGTGAAAAGAGGAAACCCAAACTTTGAACAACTGTGCGCCATCTCCAGCCAGATAAACACGTCCATGCGCCCTCTGATGTCAAATGAGGTTTCCTTCTTGTTACTACTATGATTCATGTATTGTTTCCATTCATATTTCATATTTTCGGTTGTAAACAGTAAAAAAATGAGCTGAAATGTCTGAATACTGCACCATTTCTGATCCAGGTGTAATGGAACTTTCTGTGCTGCTTCCCACCGCATTGATACACACAGCTACATGCACATTTGAAAATACAAGCCAAAATAGCAACACAAAATCAGATAAAACCACAAAATGCATTACCTCTAGTCTCTCTTCTCATCTCTCTCTCCTCTCTATCTTTCTCTCTTTCCCTTACTCCAAGCTCCCCTTCTTTTTGCATTTCTTCCTCTCTATCGCTCGCTCTCCACCTCCGGTTTCTCCCACCTCCCTCGTTCTCTCCTTTCTTTCTCAGTTATTCTCCTCTTCTTTCCCTCTCTCCTCGCCGGTCTCTCGCTCGCTCTCGCTCCGTCCCCCTCCTCCCCCTCTCGCTGTCAGACTTTCGTATGAGTCTATCTATCTTTTGGGAGCGCACACACTCTTGTTGTCAGGGCGTCTAAAACCAGACAAATGGAGGAGTGTGTGGAGGCCTGCAGGAGTCAGACAGGTACCGGTGTAAAACAGGGCTAACACAAGGCCAACGCGGGGCTAACCATAGACTGTATACATAAATGGACATAGTTAACCCGCTAGCCGTCGCGTAAATAGGGTGCGAGCATGGGTGCGGTTCGGCTCCAGAGACCCTTTTTCACAACGGTCGGAAGTGTAGGTTTGTAGAACTTCCGGTTATTGCTTTTCTGTGGCAAAATATCTGTGGAAATGTCTGGCGTATTTTCCAGCAGCTTCATAAATCTGCCCCATCACCAAACATCTTCAACCAACAAGGTCCACAAAGGATAAACATTCAAGACAAACCTGAAGAATTTATCCACAACTATCAAGGGAAGAAAGAAGAAAACTTAAATGCGAACAACGAAAATGCATTAGTGAACTTCTGAACAAAACTAACATTATGATCATGAATAAGACAAAAGTAACTTGTTCACTCAAATTAAAAACCAATTTCATGATGTCAATATTGGCATAGACAGAGAGATTTGTGCAGTCTGAATGCTCAGTAGTTCACTAATGCTCGTCGTTGTTTGCCTTTAAGTTTTCGTCTTTCTTCCCTTGATAGTTGTCGATAAATTCTTCATGGAAGAATTTTTATCCTTTGTGGACTTTGTTCGTTGAAGCAAATCTTCAACCAAAAAGGTCCAGATATTTTGTCATAGAAAAGCGTTAACTGGAAGTTCTGCACCTACAGAAGCGCACTTCCGGCCGTTGTGAAAAAGGTCTATAGACTCTGGCTCCAACTGACTTTACACTGAAAACTTATCACCTCTCTTTAACTCTCTTTGTAACTGCTGCTGTGAGCCTCGTCATTTTGGTTTTAAAATGTTTGTCTTAACCCGCTCTACATGGCGTTTTTATTTTGCTGATTTTATTTCCATAAATAAATCTCTATTCCTAATATAGAACTCTGCTCTATATTCTCCCCGATAACTGCCAGCCTCATGAGCTTCATTTGACTGGACGCGATGGGTGATGTCACACTCACTTATTCCACTTTTGTATACAGTTTATGGGACGAACAAGGAGCTAGCACAGGGCCATAGATATAGAACCTTAGATGTCGTGTTCATTGGCATGTGTTAATACCGCCGCCATCTTGGTACAGGGTTTCCTGGTTTTCACAGTATCAGCGAGAGAAGATGGCGAACTTTTGCGCCACATACAAATGTGCGAACGAGCGAAATAAGAAAACTTAAGAGTAACATTTTATTGTTGTAGGCCTATGATACTAAATGTTGAGTTCTGAACCCACGACTAAACCAGGACTAAAACAGGACAGAACCAGAGCTGAACCAGATCTGAGCCAGAGCTGAACTAGGACTGAACCAGAACTGAACCTTGACTAAACCAGGACTGAACCAAGACTAAACCAGGACTACACCAGGGCTACACCAGGACTAAACCAGGTCTAAACCAGGTCTAAACAGGTCTGATCACCATCTTGTGTATAAATCTGCTGGGACAGGGGACACAGGGCTCAAAACTGGGACAGTCCCGGGTAAAACAGGGACATCTAATCACCGAGCGAGTCCAACACTGCTGCGACACATTACAACTGTTCACATTACATCAGATGCCAGAGCAAGTTTCAGTGCTTGCCATCAAATTCTGAGGTGTCCGACAAGAGGCGTTTGGCGTGAACACTGACTCAACACTGTGTGCGTTACCGCCGCAGCAAAACTCTCTGAAAGTTATGAAAAGAGCTTACAAACTCATAGTGAATAAGTAAACTGCTTAGAATGCATACGGAATAACTTTGGACCACAGCAAGTTCTGTTTGTCACGTTTTTAAGACAGTAAAAATCAGCTACATTGGGGTTCTGAGAATATGAATGAAGACGTGGCTACAATTTAAAGTTCTACCACGTAATATTTCTTGTAGAGGGTGTGCCGCATGCTTGTCTCCATGGAAACGTTATTGGTTTGTCTAGAATGTTCCACAGTATAGATTCAACCGATCTATTCCTGAGAATGTTTATCGAATTCGACCTAAATTAACGTCGAATTGAATTTCTCCTTTGCCATGGATTCTACCTGGACGACTGAACGATTCTACACACAACCAGAAGGAATTATTGTATTTCTGAGCAACACCCATAATGAAGGAATGCTAAATAGATATACCATGGAACATACCAGGCATAGCAATAACATCTCCATGGAGACAAGTAAGTAGCAGATCCTCCACTAGAAAATGTGTGCAGTAGACCTTTTAAATATGTGTATCATTCGTTCATTTGTTTTTCAATATAAAACCTAAAATAAGAAAACGAAAAAAGTGTTTACTTCATTATTTTTCTCCAAAACCAAAATGAAAAAACAGATAATGATTTGTTTCTTCATTTTTCGTGTTGAAATGAATAATGGAAAAAACGGATAATATCTGTTTCCTGTTTACATGACTTAAACTGAGATTCCGGACCGAACCAGGATTAAACCAGTACTAAACCAGACCGAACCAGGATTAAACCAGTACTAAACCAGGACTAAACCAGGACTAAACCAGGACTAAACCAGGACTTAAACCAAGACTAAACCAGGATTAAACTAGGACTAAACCAGGACAAAAACCAGGATTAAACCAAGGACTAAACCAGGATTAAACCAGGAAAACCAGGATAAACTAAACCAGGACTAAACCAGGACTAAACCAGGACTAAACCAGGACTAAAACCAGGATTAAACCAAGACTAAACCAGGACTAAACCAAGGACTAAACCAGGACTAAACCAGGACTAAACCAAGACTAAACCAGGACTAAACCAAGACTAAACCAGGACTAAACCAGGACTAAACCAGGACTAAGACTAAACCAGGACTAAACCAGGACTAAACCAGCACTAAACCAGGACTAAACCAGGACTAAACCAGGACTAAACCAGGACTAAACCAGGACTAAACCAAAACCAGGATTAAACCAAGACTAAACCAGGACTAAACCAGTACTAAACCATTTTCAGTCCTGGTCTGGTCTCAGTCTTAGTCCCAGTCTCAATCACGGTCTGGTCCTGGTCTGGTCCCGACCTCAGTCCCGATCTCAGTCCTGGTCCTGTTCCCAGTGTCAGTCCCGGTCTGGTCCCGGTCTAAGGCCTGGTCTCAGTCCTAGTCTGGTTCTGGTCTAAGGCCTGGTCTCAGTCCTAGTCTGGTTCTGGTCTAAGGCCTGGTCTCAGTCCGGGTCTGGTTCTGGTCTGGTCCCGGACCTGGTTCAGTTTGTATACGGGACAAAAGTCCGACATCGCAGTTGAAGTCACGTAAACGAGAAGCCGCTGTTTTTCCATTACTCATTTAAACACAAAATCAAAAACTGAAAAGAATGAATTGTTATCTTTTTTTTCATTTTAGTTTTGGAGGCAAATAATGAAGAAAACAGTTGCTTTTTCGTTTTCTTATTTTTGGTTTTATATTGAAAAAACGAATGATGCATGGATTCTTTAAAAAACACAAATAAAACCAACTTATTTGACTGATTCGATCTCCTGACCCTCCAGTCTGTGTCCCTGCGCTCTGTATCTGTTCCAGTATTCGACCTTTGACCCTGTTCTACATAAATACAAAACCGCCTGACTAAATTTCATCACAATAACGCACAAAAAACGACCTACAGGTACAAGCTCTACAGCAAACTCTCTCCTCCACAAAGGCCAGAACTCAATTTCGCTGTGAGCCGAGTTGGAATTCCGAGCAGCGACCCTCCAAATTACCCCAAAATGTCCAACCACGGATCGACGCCAGCTCCCATCATGCATCACAGCGGCGCTCAGACACCGGGGAGGACTCTGGTGTCACTTCTACCAAGCTCCGTGTTTCAATGAGAAGAGAACAAGTCGAAGAGGGAGAGGGAGATATGCAGATGGGCCTCGGAGGAGAGGGAGACGGGAATACAAATGACCCTGGATAATGGAGGTTTTTAAGGCAAGAATCCGGCGAGTATGTGTGAAAGTATTCAAATCAGATGGAATTATGGGAGTTAGCGCGCTCCCCTGATAGCTTCTGATGGAGCTGTATGATTAGTGAGATATGAAGAGACTGGATAATGAAGCAGAGAGCCATAGATTAGAACGGGGAGAATCTACAGCGGTGGAAAAGGGTAATTCAATATGTTTTGGTATTGAAGTTACGCAGAGGGAAAAGATTACAGAAAATGTAAGATCATTTTTTAGTAAGTAATTAAAGTACTTTGGTGGTTTTATAGGTTTAAAGTGCAAATGTTTGAATGTAGTTTCCTCGTCACAAACAGACCTGGAGTCATGTTTTGTTTCTTTCACACGTGTTTAACGCACAAACCCTGCACATTTAGGCTTAGAGGTTTTGTCTCAGACTGAAAACACTCTGTTCCAACTTGTGATGTCATGTGGAAATAAAGGAAGAGGTTCATTGTGTTTTTTTGTTTTTTTTTTTAACTCCACATGTCTTCACGAGAATCATTTGGATCATTTCAGTCCTGGAATTGTCAATCTCTACTGACCTAAACATAAAACAGAGCTTGAAAACTACCACGTCATGACATCACAAGGTAAAACAGAGCATTTTTAGATTTGGAGATGTAGACAGAATGAGAAAAGGTTGTTAGTCAAACATGTGTGAATGAAACAAAACACAACTCCAGGTCTGTTTTTGAGGAGGTAACAACATTCGAACCTGATGTGTATACAATCCCTCAGTCGTCCAGGTAGAATCTAGCCTGATTCATCAGCCAGTTTCACTTCGAAGAAATCGTCTGACCTCGCAGTGCTAAAATTCATTCACTCAACAATAGGCAGGTACTTTTTGTCATTTAACCAATCGCTGCTATTTGGTCATGATGTATGTAATGTACAGTTAACAGGGCTAATTGGTATATTAAGTGTTTCCCAAATCCCGTAGGAAGAACCGCAATAAAGTCTTTTCCCTTGATATAATTCACCAAACATTCTCTGTTCCGGCTTTAAATCCTCGATCTCGGAAACTGTTGTCAACACAGAATGTCTGGCTCTTCGCTGATTGGCTGCTGCCCTAAACTGCGCTTCCAGGGTTCTTAGAAACTGTCTAGTGTATTCTGATTCCTGACCTAGTCGCTGGAGAGAAATGAAATTGAGCGGAGGCACTAGGTGGCACCAGCCTGGCTTGGTAGAATCCATGGCAAAGGAGAAATTGAAGTTGTTATCTGGACAAATGTTTATTTAGGTTGAAAACATTTCACAGCTCATCCAAGGAAAGTTTCCGAAAAAACGCCTCTGAAAAACTACAGAGGATATTCAGACAACATGAAATCCCAGTCTATTTCAAACCTACAAACACTTTAAGAGAGAAACTGGTCCACAGAGAGGACAAAAAACCAAGCCACAAACAAAGCAATGTGGTCTACTCCATTCAGTGTAGTGAAGACTGCAGTGGAGGAATAGAAACAGAAACTTCACAAGAGGATGTACCAACACAGACGAGAGAGCAACACAGGACCTCAGTCTGCTGTACATCTGGACCTAAAAGGCACGAGCCACTCCTTTGAGGACAGTCAGGTACAGATCTGAGCCAGAGAAAAGAACTGGTTTGAGAGAGGAGCTAAAGAGGCTATTTTTGTTAAGAAAGACAATCCATCCTTGAACAGAAATGGAGGCCTCAGACGTCATCAGTCTCCCATCTACAACTCCATTCTTAAACCTAAAAACAAAGAACAACAGGTGTAGCCAGGTCAGGGCCATAGGTGTGAAAACCCTCTTTATGGTCCTGAAGGATTCTGTTAATATGTCCAGATGAATAGGTCGAGCTAACAAACAGAAACTGTAAACTAGTAGGGTGTTAGTTTCAGAGTAGTTTCAGAGTAGTTAGCTCCTCCCTTCAGGCAGATATAAGGAAGTGTCCACCAGCGTTTGACCACAAGTAAAGAAGCAGCTTGGATGACCTGTGAAACATTTTCAACCTAAATAAACATTTGTCCAGTTGACAAAATGGACAATGCTTGCTTAGGATTTGTGTTTTAGTTCTTCCAGTTCATTCGTCCATGACTTAAAGCTCACAAGAGTCAAGCTACGTAATATAGGGCCTTTAAAAACCATTCAGAACATCTTAAATATCCACCACGATGAGTTTATTTATTAGAGCTTTTCACAACTTTCAGAGACCAGAGTAGAATCTAGAAATGATTCCCAATTGACAAGACTTAATAATAAAGTTGTACTCAAGTTGCATGCTTAGAATTTGCGTTTTAGTTCTTCCAGTTCGGTCGTCCAATCGAAAAGCAGAATGAGCTCCACACTTTGAGATGCCAGATACTAAAAGCCAGTTTGCCGTAAAGCGTAAAAAAAAACCTCTCTAAAACAATGCTACCCAAATCACATCATCTGCAGCCAATCATGAACACTGTCCCAGTTTAGCGTTAGTGGAGGCATAGTGGAAAATTAACTCCGACTGAATTCTCTTGGTAATTACAATGCGCCCCCAGTGCTGTTGTCACTATACTTGCATGTTTAATTTTATGGGCACCATTTTGAGGACTTAGGGCGACCAGATTTTCAATATTTAAAACTGGGACACACCCGGGTTGGAATGGTTGATGTAAATAAAAGGGACTTCTGTCGGCTCTACTTTCAATTATTATTTTTTTTTTGTGTTTTAACTTAACAAATGACTATATATCCCCCTGTTTACTGCTAGTGGGGAACAAATTGGTCAAAAATTGGGACAACTGGGACATTTCTTGTGTAAAACTGGGACAAATGAGTGGTTTTGGATAAATCTGCTGGGACTCCAAACTGGGACTGTCTGATCACCCTATTCAAAAATGACCACAGAGACGACCTATTTTTTGTACACTACAGAGTACTTTTCTAGCCATATACTTTAAAGGTTGTATGGAGGATTTTTCTTTTAGTTTCAAATTGTCAATGAAAGTTTCAAATACCATTACAGAGATGCAGCAGCTTTGTAATTATGATGACCAAAAAAAAAAAAAAAAAAAAAGAATGAAAATCTATCAACTGTGGATGTAGTGAGGCCAGATAAACATCAGCCAATAGAAAACGAGGCTCCCTCATTTTCTATTGGCTGTTAGTTTGTCAATCAAACTGCCTACGTTTCTAGTGTAACTGACTCGTGGCGCGCGGGGATTACGTGGTTTATGCAGCGGTTCTTAGAGGCTTTTTTAAATTGTAGCTTCCTCGCAGTTCGCACAAAGTCTGTTGAGATGGCGGACGAGAATCCACGACCAATTCGCCGCAAAATAAAGTCAGTTTTTGAGGTCGCTGAAAGAAGAAGAGAAGGAGAAGAGGAGCAAAGCCAAACTGAGGTGATTCTTGGAGATTCCTTCCAGCGATTGTGCAAATTAAGCAGACAAAGGGTCTAAAGACTGACGTGTCGGTCGCTAAATTATTTCTAGACAGGTCACTTCAAGAGTAATTCTGAACACACACTGGATGTAAACAAGAGTGATTTCTAGAGTAAGGAGGCGGGAGGAGGTGTTTCTACTAAGGGAGCTATGGAGGAGGACGGTGGTGTCACGCATGCCACTCCTCTATACAACCTTTTACTCCTACTTTAGTCATATTGTTATTGAAGTAACAGTTGTTACAGTACAAGTCTACAAAATGAAATGATTTGAACATTTGTGTTTCTTGCAGTATGTCATGTTTTATAGTTTGATCTACAAGTATACTAGCCAGGCTGACACCACCTAATGCCTCCGCTCAATTTCATTTGTGTCCAGCGACTAGGTCAGGAATCAAAATACACTAGACGGTTCGCAAAAACCCAGGAAGTGCGAGTTCGGGTACCAGCCAATCAGCAAAGAGTCATATATTCAGTGTTGTCAACGATTCCCAAGATCGAGGATTTAAAGCCGGAACAAAGAGAATGTTTGGTGAATTTTATCTAGGGGAAAGACGTTGTTGCCCTTCTTTCTACGGGATTTGGGAAAAGCATTAATATACCAGTTAGCCCCGTTAGCGGCGCATTACATATGTCACGACCAAATAGCAGCGATTGGTTAAATGATAAAAAGTACCTGCCTACTGTCGAGCGAACAAAATTCTAACACTGCGAGGTCAGTTTCTTTTCACTTCGTAGAAACCGGCTGATGAATCAGGCTATAAATATACAGGGTTCTCACTCTTTTTAATTGACAAAATTTCAAAAATTTTCCATGACTTTTTCATTACCTAAAGTGAATTTTCCATGACTTTACAACACCTACATGTATAGAATTGATCAGACTTTTAAGGCTAAATATGAAATGTTTCCTTTCCTTTCCACTCACATTATGGTTTGGGATTATAGTTTTTAAACATCCAAAATCCTGTCAGTGCATTTATTGCCGACTCATTTCAAACAAAAGGTGCAGACATTCGGAATTTATCAGAATAGTCTAATAAGAACTTAAGAGAGAACGCTGGAGTTGTGGGAAAGAGATACTAAAATCACATGACTTTTCCATAACTTTCATGCACAATTCCATGATTTTTTTTAGGTTTGGAAAAAGACAAATTTTCAATTTCCATGACTTTTCCAGAATTTCCATGACCGTGGGAACCCTGAATATAATAGTGATAGAATGTTTCATCTTTAAAGGTCCAAAATGATGCAAAAATGGATTCTTGGAAGTTTTCAAGAATGTTTTTACCTCGTCAAAAACAGACCTGGCGTTATGTTTTGTTTCATTCACACATGTTTGAGTAACACTTTAGTATTAATCTGTTTACATCTCCAAACCTCAAAACGCTCTGTTCCACCTTATGATGTCATGTCGTAAGCATTTTCCAAGTTAACTTTTACCTTTTACTTTTAGTTCAGTAGAGATTGGCAATTCCGGCGCTGAAATGATTCAAATGATTCACGTGAAGATGTATGGAGCTAAAAAAAAAAAAAAAAAAAAACAAAGGAGCACTTCTTCACACTCCACATGACATCACAAGGTGGAACAGAGTGTTTTCCGTTCGAGAGAAGAACTTGTGTGAATGAAACAAAACACTCCAGATCTGTTTGTGATGAGGAAACATTAGAACAAAGATCAGAAAATACAGGTCCTTTAAAGAAAATGTTGAGAGTATGTAACCCCCCCAAAAAACAAACCGCGCAAAGTAAAAAGCGCGATAAGGAAAAGAAGTGAGTCTTTTCAGCGGTAAATACTCGAGTGTGTCCTCTCACAAAACTCAGTGTGAATGGGGAGTTTAAGAGGAGCAGCCTGTCACAGCTCCACACACGTCTACACTCACGATGGAGCATTATCTTGTTCCTGCACCGAGAGTTTTTTCTTTTTTTTTCTTTCTTCAGGAATAAACATCTGCTTGAGAGCGCTTCAAAGGAACTCCCGTCTACATAAACATAAAGACGAGGCACGGGGAGGAAAGGACGCAAGGAGGGAAGGAGCGAAGGAGACGAGGAACCAGCAGCGGGAAAACCTTTACACCACATGACAACGAAAAAGGAAAATTGGGGTTTCTTCGTTTTTCTGGTACAGGGTCTGTTATTGCTTTGCTTGGAATGTTCCACGATATAAGCCGTAGTTGAACTTATCTATCGCCATGGAAACAAGCAGATCTGTAGACGAGTGGCAAGGCGAGTCCTCTCACAGTAAGAATGCAGGATTTTCAATTCTTGAGCAATGAAAACACCCTGAATGACATAATGCCGTACTACTGTCCATTAAAACGAGCAGTGGAACTGTCAAAACTTTAAATTCACATATTAGCTGATGGGTTGGACAGTGGTGAAAAAGTAGCACCGTTGCCATTGCAATTAAAAATCAGAAAACTACTGAAATATACCCAGAAACTGAAGACAGATGTGATAAGTGTAAGTAAGTTCTCTCCTTGTCACCTCAGCCACATGTTTTTTTTTGTTTGTTTGTTTGTTTGTTTTCGCTCGTCCTCTCATTGCCATATTTGGGATCACTGACTTATAGCGTTTACTTGTGTAATTGCAAGATGTATATTGTTATTAAATCTGACAAATGTCCTTCTTTTTCGCTGTGGCTCAAAGATATGGTGGTATTTCTAAAACTTGAAAAACTTAAATATGCATTAAGCGCAAGAACAGATAGATTTTTTCAGGTATGGCAATGCTTTATTTCTTATTTTTTCTAATTTGGAGGTGTTGACAAATTTAAATGTGCCACTACGTACCTGCTGTGATTTGTGTCCTTTAGGAATATTTCATATTTAACTGCTGGTGCTATGTGTGTGGTTTACATAATGAGCTGAGAAGGGTTGGGATGGGAATCTTCTTTATTTTATTTTATTTTATTTTTCCTATTATTTTTTTTTCTGCACGTATATTGTAGATGATATTTCCGTATCTACATGCTTGTATTGTGGGCATCACACTTGGATGGATGAATGTTCATATATACATACATTTGCAAAAACAGCCAGATTTTTATGAACTAGCTTTATGAACTAGTCATGTGCAGTGTTGGGAAGGTCACTTTTAAAATGTAATCCCCTACAGATTACAGATTACACACCCCAAAATGTAGTTTGTAACGTAATCCATTAATCTACTTAAAGTGAGTAACGTCTGAATACTTGATTTGCTGTAGAGAAGCAAAGCCTAGGATATGTTTACATAACAAGTTTTATCTGCTAAAAGACAATAAAAACCCCAGTCTTTCCTTAAGCATATTAAAAATATTATTGATAGAGAAATGCTTTCTATATGAGCTCACTGCTGCCTTCAATTATGTCCACCTGCTGTTAGTGTCATATTTTTTAAAAAAAAAAAAAAAAAAAACTTTCAGTACAAACATAAAGGCATCAGCCCAGTAAAAATTGGTAATACTTGATGTTTTTTACTCAAAATGATGCGGAATCAGGTTATTAACAGTGCAGTGCATGGGAGGAGACAGTTAAATCCTGTTTTAGTCCAGGTTTAGTTCTGTTTTTAGACCTGGTTTAGTCCTGGTTTAAGTTTATGGTAATGAATGAAATTACAGAAAAAAAAATAAAAAAAAAGGGATATAGCCCAAAATGTGAAAACAGGAAAATACCACTGTGTAATCCATTTATTTCAACAAAGTAACTGTAATCCAATTACCACTCACTGAAACAGTAACTGTAACTGAATACAGTTACTCAAAATTTGTACTCTGATGATGTAACGCTGGTACATGTAATCTGTTACTCCCCAACACTGGTTATGTGAGTGTATTGTTATTTGAGAGGGACTTATTTCTCTTCTGAACTGAAGGTAAAAGGAGCTGTTAACGTGCAAATTCCCATCACGATATGGAAGAGAACATTTGGAGTTTTGGAGATGCAGACAGATTAATAATAAAGATTTACTCAAACATGAGTGAATGAAACAAAACACAACTCTAGGTGTGTTTTTGAGCAGGTAACATGATTCTAACATGGACTAAAGCTCAGAACCTTTAAGTGGGCTGTAGTGTGGAGATTACAGATGGACCTTTGCACAGACGGGTCTCAAACAGGAGCTATTACAGCCAAAGCCCCAGGTCTGCCGCAGGCTAAACTCACAACAACACTCCGAGGAACAGTGTGAGCGCAGACACAGACCACATACAAGCAAAACAACAGGGGACGAGCAGGGAGCACTGAGAAACCTGCTGGAAATCACTCAAAACAGATGGAGATGAATTATTGTTTTATATTTATTTAGCCCTTTTGATGAGTTCATTTCATTGCAAGACCTGGTTTATTTTTTTACTTTGAAGTGAGGACTATAATAACAGAACACATATTCCAGTTGTGAAAAGTTCTCACATTTTTCATGTTTTTGTAACCATGGATGAAAATACAGCAGGTTGGTGAACTCTCGTTTTAATTGCACCTAAAATCAATTTAGGAAACGTTTGACAAAGTGAAAATTGCACGACTCCAACACCAACACCAACACCTGTGTGCTTCTGCAAATGAACTCCTCTGTATCACCTCATACACACCATTACAATATGTAAACCAGGTCTGAACCAGGACTAAACCAGGTCTGAAACCAGGACTAAACCAGGTCTGAACCAGGACTAAACCAGGTCTAAACCAGGTCTCTGAACCAGGTCTAACCAGGTAAACCAGGTCTAAACCAGGTCTGAACCAGGACTAAACCAGGTCTGAACCAGGACTAAACCAGGTCTGGGAAACTAAACCAGGTCTGAACCAGGTCTGGACTAACTAAACCAGGTCTGAACCAGGACTAAAACCAGGTCTGAACCAGGTCTGAACCAGGTCTGAAAGGTCTGAACAGGTCTGAACCAGGACCCAGGTCTGAACCAGGTCTGAACCAGGAACTGAACCAGGTCTGAACCAGGTCTGAACCAGGTCTGACTAAACCCAGGTCTGAACCAGGAAACCAGGAACCAGGTCTGAACCAGGTCTGAACCAGGTCTGAACCAGGTCTGAACCGGTCTGAACCAGGTCTGAACCAGGTAAACCAGGTCTGAACCAGGTCTGAACCAGGTCTGAACCAGGTCTGAACCAGGTCTGCCAGGTCTGAACCAGGAACCAGGTCTGAAACCAGGTCTGAACCAGGTCTGAACCAGGTAAACCAGGTCTGAACCAGGTCTGAACCAGGACTAAACCAGGTCTGAACCAGGAACCAGGTCTGAATCTCTGAACCAGGTCTGAACCAGGTCTGAACCAGGTCTGGAACCAGGTCTGAACCAGGACTGAACCAGGTCTGAACCAGGTCTGAACCAGGACTAAACCAGGTCTAAACCAGAACTGAACCAGGACTAAACCAGGACTAAAACAGGTCTAAACCAGGACTGAACCAGATCTAAACCCGGACTAAACCAGGACTAAAAGAGATCTAAAACAGGACTAAACCAGGTCTACACCAGGATTAACCAGGATTAAAAGGGGTCTAAACCAGGTCTATACCAGGACTGAACCAGGTCTATATCAGGACTAAACCAAAGTCAAAACTAGGACTAAACCAGGATTAAAAGAGATCTAAACCAGGATTTAACCAGGTCTGAACCAGTACTTAAGCCTAAACCTGGAAAACTAGGAAAATCTAAACTCAGGACTAAATCAGGTTTATTTTTTTGTCTTTTGTATTTGTGTAGTTAGTGAGAACAATGCCAAGATTTTCCAAGCTCCTTTTGAACCTCTCAGACTGATCATTTCAGACCAAATCCAGAACAAAATCTTGATCATTTTTAAAGCGACTTGCGGTTCTAATGAGGCTCAGACAATCTTCACCTCATTAGAAAACACATCTACTGTACATGAACAGTACTGCTCCAGTGTGGATCCCAAACCGAGTCATTAAAGCTCATAAGGTGGTTTGTGTCTTTGGCCTGGTTTCTCCTGAGCTCCGCTGCACCTGGATTAGCATCTCCGCTAATAGCATCGGGGCTAATGCTAAAGCTAATCTGGTGGTTGGCGTGACTCAGGGTTACGCGGATAAACGGCACAGGACGATCTTTAACCGGCCGCCACGAGTTCAGCGAGGTCAGAGAGACGCACTGAGCTCAAGAACAGGAGGGAGGATGAATGAAAGACACATTCTGTAACTTTTCTGGTGGAGGGTTTGATTTGTGCTGATTTGATGCGTTATACTGTTTCCATGGAGACAATCTGGTGACAATGCTTTTTGTTTTTGCAATAAAAGACTTATTTATAATGAATACATGAAAGATTGATACGTTTGGGTTATTCTAAAGTAAATAAATTAAATTGAGGCTGTTAACTTTAAAACACTGATGACATCACCAGGTGGAACAGAGCATTTTGAGGTTTGTAGATGTAGACAGGCTGATAACACAGGGTTACTCATGTGAAACAATAAACAACAAACAAAACACAACTCCAGGTCTGTTTTTGATGTGGTAATTCTAACATGCTCATATAGGATGTTTAATGCTACACTATGGAACTTTACCGGCCAAGGAATAAATATTTCCATGGAGACCAGCAAGAGAAGTTACACAGTCCACCTTTAACTATCACAATTTAGATTATTTATTTATTTATTTACTTACTTACTTATTTTTATTTATTTATTTATGTATTTATTTACTTATTTGTATTTATTTATTTATGTATTTACTCACTAATTTGTATTTATTTATTTATTTACTCACTTATTTTTATTTATTTATTTACTCACTTATTTTTATTTTTTATTTACTTAATTATTTTTATTTTTTATTTTATTTTTTATTTACTTACTTTTTTAAATGTATTTATTTACTTGCTTTTTTTTTTTTTTTTTTTTTTTTTTTTTTTTGTAGTGATTGAAAATTGAAAACCAAATATTCTAATATAGGCCTAATATAATATTTTGAAAATGTGTTATCTGTGGAGTGGAGAACATGGACACAATGTGGAGTGGTCCATAGTTTACTTCAATATAATATTTTTCGACATATTTGAGTTGACCAAATGAAGACTGCTCTACACCTCTGCCTTGTTCCTTTGCTCAGTCCATGATGTCCACAGTTAACCAATCACACGTTTTCCTCTGCCCCAGGACTGTTAACCACTCTGCTAATGTGATCCAGGCTCATAAATAATGCCCCAAATCGGATCAAACAGAGGATTTCCCTGTAGCAGCAGCCAGTGGAGCAGAGTTAGTGGGTAAATGTACTGGAGACTCTAATCAGTGTGAGCCAGGATCTGCACGAGCTTCACCAAAACTCAAGACTCACGCAGAGACTTGAAAGCACACATCAGACCTGATCTTTTTTTTTTTTTTTTAAATAAAGTTAAACGTGCCTTTCCCATAAGCTATAAAGAAACAGTATAAGTGAGTGTGACGTCACCCACAATGTTCAGCTCCAGTCAAAGTTCATTGAGGCTAGAAGTTATGGGGTGCATTTAGAGCCAAGTTCCAGATTGGGAATTACAACTACGAGTATCATAAAAACCAAAGAGACAATATAAGCAGCTCTTCATGTCATAATAAGTCTGCTGTGTATGAATCTAATTATAAAGGGTTTTATTGTCCAATAATCAGGAAGTTCACGGTTAGAATGTCCTGGGAAAAGCACTTAGAAAAAACATACGTTCTCCTTGGAGATAATTACGTTTAATGGCATACTTATAGCCAAATGAATATGGACTCAGCTTTGAGTCATACAGTTTAAAGATTGCTTTTAAAACATCAGGCAAAAAGGTAGAAATCAAATAACCACAAAACCCCCAAAACTGATTCCATAAATGATAGTGTTGTAGTCAAGAGTGCACTAATCAAGAACAAGACCAGTCCTGAGACGACAGGGTCCTGAGGCCAGGACAAGACCAAGACTTTTAAAGGTCGAGACTGAGACCACGGCCCATCGACCATCACAATGACCATCTTTGTGATTTTCTATTTATTTATATTTTACAGTTATTTTGGCACAAATATTAAATATAAAATATATTTTGTTTTGTTTTTATAATCTATCTCCATTTTTCTGATTAATGTTCATTAAGACTTTAGGACCCTCACCCACAGTTTGAGAACCTCGTGTTTAAGAGAACTTCCACTGACACTTTACACAAAACTGTGAAGAAAGTGAACAAAGTGAGTAGGATTTTTCAACCTGTTTTGTCAAGTTCCTAACTGGAGTTCCATTCTCTTAGTGGTTTTGCAGTGGGATTTACCTCTGCACATTTAACAAACATGTGACAAATACAGATGCATTTGTGCACTTTTATTAGGCAAACATCAATCACGTGTCGCTGTTAAAAGTTTATTGCCGACAGCAGCGGACGTAATGAAATATGATCACACTCGACGAGGGTCAAACCTCGAGTCCAAGACAAGAGCGAGTCCAAATGCAGCCGAGTCTGAGACGAGACCAAGACTGTAAAAAAATGGTCTCGAGGCTGGTCTCGAGACCAAGACCGGTCTCAAGTACTACAACACTAATAAATGAACAACATTACCATGGAAACAAACAGGAGAGGCTCTGTTCGTTTGAGGCCCTATTCAAACAAAAGTCAGGGTTGTGGAGATGCATAAGGAAGTCTTTCAGTACAACAAACACTTCCAAAAACAGAAAAAATAAGATAAAATAAAAAGTAAACATGCTTTTATTGTAGTCTGTTTTGTGTGTTAAATGTTACACATTGGGGCTTCAAAATTCAGTGCGAGTCTCAAGCTGATGTGAGACAAACGTAATGAGAGTCTCCTCGTTCACACACGTCCAACCTCACGAGAAAAGAGGAGGCGGAGGACGGAGATATAGAAAGAACGCAATTTACACCTCCTCCACCTCCCAGGGCTGGAAGACAAGGTGGAAAAGAGAGAGGGAGGGAGGAGAGGTGTGAGAGAGAAAGAGAGATTGAGAGGAGATGAATGAGAGAAAACGAGCGAAAGGCGGGAAAAAGGTGAGTGACAGAAAAGGGGGATGAGAGTGTGTGAATCAGAGAGATGGTGAAAGACAGGGAGAGAGAGGAGAGGGAGAGGGAATGAGTGAATAGGAGGAAGAGAGAGAGAGAGAGAGAACAAATGAGGCTGAGAAAGTGAGAGATATGAGAGAGGGGACGGGAGAGAGAGAAAGAACAAAACAAGAAGGCAAACGAGAGAAAGAGAGAGAAATGGAGAAGGAGAGAGAGGGAGGGAAAAAGAAGGGTGAGAGAGAGAGGGGTGTGACAGAGAGAAAGGAGATAAAAGAGAGAGAGAAAAGGGGCAAGAGAGGGGAGAAACATGAGTGACAGAAAAGGGGATGAGAGAGAGAGTGGGTGAAAGAGAGAGAAGAAGAGAGAGAGAAAGTGTGAATAAGAGAGAGCGTGGGATAGAGAGAGAAAGAACGAAACAAGACGGCAAACAAGAGAAAGAGAGAAATGGAGAAGAGGAGAGAGAGAGAGGATGAGAAAGAGAGAGAAGAAATAAGAGAAAGAGTGAGATTAGAGAGAGTGGGATAGAGAGAGAAAGAACAAAACAGGATGGCAAATGAGAGAAAGAGAGAGAAATGGAGAAGGGGAGAGAGGGAGGGAGAAAGGAGGGTGAGAGAGAGAAAGGTGTGACAGAGAGAAAGAGAGAGAGAGTGAGAGGAGATAAAAGAGAGAGAGACAAGGGGCAAGAGAGGGGAGAAACATGAGTGACAGAAAAGGGGATGAGAGAGAGAAAGTGTGAATGAGAGATGGGGAGAGAGAGAGAAAGAGTGTGAATAAGAGAGAGCGGGATAGAGAGAAAGAATGAAACAAGATGGCAAACAAGAGAAAGAGAGGGAATTGGAGAAGAGGAGAGAGAGAAGAAATAAGAGAGAGAAAGAGTGAGAGATGAGAGAGAGTGGGATAGAGAGAGAAAGAGTGAAACAAGGCAGCAAACGAGAGAAAATTAGAAGTGGAGAGAGGGAGAGAGAGAGGAGAGGGAGAGAGGAGGTGTGGCAGAGAGAGAGAGGGGGAGATGAAAGAGAGAAAAAGAGCGAGAGAGGGTAGAAAGATGGGTGACAGGAAAGGGGATGAGAGAGGGAGTGTGTGAATGAGAAAGATGGGGAGAGAGAGAGGAGAGAAAAGAGAGAATGAGTGTGAATAAGAGGAGAGAGAGAGAACAAATAAGAGAGAGAAAAGTGAGAGATGTAAGAGAGAGGGTGGGACAGAGAGAAAGAATGAAACAAGACAGCAAACAAGAGAAAGAGAGAGAAATGGAGAAGAGGGGAGAAAGAGAAAGAGAGAGAAGAAATAAGAGAAAGAGTGAGATGAAAGAGAGAGTGGATAGCGAGAGAAAGAGCAAAACAAGGCGACAAAAGAGCGAAAATGAGAAGTGGAGAGAGGGAGAGAGAGAGGACAGGGAGAGAGGGGGTGTGGCAGAGAGAAAGAGAGAGAGGGGGAGATGAAAGAGAGAAAAAGAGTGAGAGAGGGTAGAAAGGTGGGTGACAGGAAAGGGGATGAGAGAGAGAGAGAGAAAGTGAGAGAGATGAGACAGAGGATGGGACAGAGAGAAAGAATGAAACAAGGTAGCAAAGGAGACAAAGAGAGAGAAAGAAATAAGAAGGGGAGAGAGGGAGGCAGAGAGAAAGAGGAGAGGAGAGAAAGGGTGAGAGATCTGAGAGAGATGGCAGGATAGAGAGAGAAAGAACGAAACAAGGCGGCCAACAAGCGAAAGAGAGAAACGGAGATGCGGAGAGCGAAGGAATTAAAAGTAGCGGTGTCGCTGGGAGGGATGAGAATGATCCGCATTAGAAAAGAGCATTAGTCGTAATGAGGATGAAGAAAGAAGGACGAGATTCTTGTGTCAATAAACGACGGCGTATTAAACTCTGCTCGTGGGTTTGGAGAAAAAAATAAATAAATCACTCCAAAAAACAAAAGAAGTAGACAAAAATAATAATGGGATTTGGTTAAGTTTGCAGGAAAGTTTAGGTACTCATATTCCTGTATACATGTCCCATCAGAGTATCCTGGATGTTTAGTCTGGTTGCTATGGTAACTATGGCACAGTTGTGACCACAGTTATGTTGGTCACTTTAGTTATGCTGGTCACTTTATGTTCGTCACTTTGTTCATGTCGATCACTTTATTTATACTGGTCACTTTATTTATGTTGGTCACTTTATTTACGTTGATCACTTTACTTTATTTACATTGGTCACTTTAGTTATGTTGGTCACTTTATTTACGTTGGTTACTTTATTTACATTGGTCACTTTATTTATGTTGGTCACTTTATTCACGTTGGTCACTTTATTTATGTTGGTCACTTTATTCATGTCAATCACTTTCTTCATTTTGGTCACTTTATTTACATTGGTCAATTTATGTTGGTCATTTTAATTATGCTGGTCACTTGATGTTGGTCACTTTATTTACATTGGTCACTTTATTTACGTTGGTCATTTTATTTACGTTGGTCATTTTATTTACGTTGGTCACTTTAGTTATGTTGGTCACTTTATTTACGTTGGTCACTTTATTTAGATTGATCACTTTAGTTATGTCGGTCACTTTATTTACGTTGGTCACTTTATTTGCGTTGGTCACTTTATTTAGATTGATCACTTTAGTTATGTTGATCACTTTAGTTATATTGGTCACTTTATGTTGGTCACTTTATTTATGTCGGTCACTTTATTTACGTTGGTCACTTTAGTTATGTTGGTCTCTTTAGTTATGTTGATCACTTTATTTACATTGATCACTTTAGTTATGTTGGTCACTTTATTTACATTGGTCACTTTATTTACGTTGGTCATTTTATTTACGTTGGTCATTTTATTTACGTTGGTCACTTTAGTTATGTTGGTCACTTTATTTACGTTGGTCACTTTATTTAGATTGATCACTTTAGTTATGTCGGTCACTTTATTTACGTTGGTCACTTTATTTGCGTTGGTCACTTTAGTTATGTTGGTCTCTTTAGTTATGTTGATCACTTTATTTACATTGATCACTTTATTTACATTGGTCACTTTAGTTATGTTGATCACTTTAGTTATATTGGTCACTTTATGTTGGTCACTTTATTCACGTTGGTCACTTTATTCACGTTGGTCACTTTATTCACGTTGGTCACTTTATTTACGTTCGTCACTTTATTCACGTTGGTCATTTTATTTACGTTGCTACTGTTTGTCTTTTGGACATATACACACTCCACTTTATGTTGCAGTAACTGGGATACTGCGTATACATGCCACAGTATTCCGGTTACTATCAGAATATACCAGCTGCAGTATCCCAGTTTCTCATAACCGGGATACTGAAACTGGGATACTGCGTCTACATGCAACATGACGAAACCGGGATACTCAAAAAACCCCAAATCAGACCCGAGATACTGATGTGCATGTAAACACACTCATTGTATTACAAAAAAATCTCTACCTGCCGCTTATCTGTTGGAAAATTAGATACCGAGACACTGAAGAATGGGACGAAATGTGTCGCGCTTAACCAAAAAATGAAAACAACGAAAATATAAGCGCTAGAAAATAAGGCAGCTTTCTGATCGGTGTGAAGAGAGGATGAACATGATTGAAAGCTTTAATGGCTCTATTAAAAAAACGTAAAGAAAAAGCATACCCAGTCTTTTCATTACGCAATCCCCGCCCACACGCAACATGCTTTAAACGATGTAAAATTATCTCTTTGTGTTTAAGAATACGGTTAAAAATGTCCAGCAGCGAAGCCAAAACATCCCAAACATCCTCAAATCCTCCAACGTGTGGGAGGTTCATCTCTTCTCGTCTCTTTCTCCTAAAGCTGCTCACGATCTCCAGGCCCACAGCCGAGGAGACAGTCCAAGCACCTTACACATGTCTCCTCCTCTCCTACCTCCTTGTTTTGTCTCCTAGCTCCTTGTTTTGCTTTCTGACTCCTTGTTTTCTTTCATAGCTTCATGTTTTTTGTCTTGAGCTCCTTATTTTGTGTCCTAGATCCTTCTTTTGCCTCCTACCCCCTTGTGTCCTCTCCTAGCTCAGTCTCTTATCTCCTTGTTTCATCTCGTAGTTCTTCCAACTCTTTGTTTCGTCTCCTACCTCCTTGTTTTGTCTTCTAGGTCCTTCTTTATTTTCATAGATCCTTGTTTTTTCTCCTAGCTCCTTAGATCATCTCCTAGCTCCTTGTTTCATCTCCTAGATCACTGTTTTGATTTCTAACTCCTAGATCATCTCCTAGTTCTTGGATAATCTCCTAGCTCCTTCTTTTGTTTCCTTGCTCCTTGTTTAGTCTCTTAGCTCCTTGTTTTGTCTCCTAGCTCCTTGTTTCATCTCCTAGCTCTTGGATTATGTCCTATCTTATTTTTTTGTCTCCTAGCTCCTTCTTTTGTCTAACAGATCCTTGTTTAGCTCCTTATTTTAGTCTCCTAGCTCCTTGTTTCATCTCCTAGCTCCTTGTTTAGTCTCCTAGCTCCTTCTTTTAGTCTTCTAGCTCCTTGGATAATGTTCTAGCTCCATGTTTAGTCTCCTAGCTCCTTCTTTCATCTCCTTCCTCGATGTTTCATCTCCTCGCTCTTCGTTTTGTCTCCTACCTCCTTGTTACATCTCCTCAATCCTTGTTTTGTCTCCTTTCTCCATGTTTCATCTCCTCGCGCATAGTTTCATCTCCTTCCTCCTTGTTTTATCTCCTTCCTCCACGTATCATCTTCTGCGTCCTCGTTTGGTCTCCTTCGTCCTTGTTTCATCTCCTCGTTCCTTGTTCCTTCTCCTTCTTCCATGTTTCATCTCCTTTCTCCTTGTTTTATGTCCTCACTCCTCGTTTCGTCTCCTTCCTCCTTGTTTCATCTCCTCGCTCCTCGTTTCGTCTCCTTCCTCCACGTTTCATCTCCTCACTCCATGTTTCGTCTCCTCATTCCTTGTTCCTTCTTCTTCCTCCTTGTTTCATCTCCTCCCTCCTCATTTGGTCTCCTTCCTCGTCCGCTTGCCCACTCCTCGCTCCATCTGGCCCTTGCTCTCGTGTTTTCGCTGGCTGAATAATTCCGCCTTATATTTTCTCTGGAAGGATTTCACTGTTGTGGCTAATTAGCGTGGGTTAACGAACTTTATTTAGTGCGATTCTGCTGCTGCTGCCCACAGACAAATAAAAACACTGGTGTTGCACGAAACGTGTCACAGGGAGAATAGAAAATGAGTTTGTGAGTTTGCATAAAATAAATCGATATAAAAGATTCTCCTTAGAAGAAAGAATCACAGAAGAACAGGGAAGGACAGGGAGAGTTGTGAGTTCGATTCCCAGTCTCACTAAGTTTTGTTGTTCTATCACTGAGCAAGACACTTCATCTTCTTCTGATTCAGAAACAGCACAGGGCCTTAAAGCTTCATCATGTAACTTTCCTGAAACTGGCTTGTCTCTATGGAGACGTTACTGATCTGCCTGGAAAGTTCCACAGTACGACATTAAGCAAATCTATTTTGTGTTTATTTCATTATATGTGTTTTTATTGCTCAAGAATGATATCCTGTTTCATCTCCTAGCTCCTTGGATAATCTCCTAGCTCCTTCTTTTGTCTCCTAGCTCCTAGTTTTGTCTCCTAGCTCCTAGTTTTGTCTCTCCTAGTTTTGACTCTGAGCTCCTTGTTTTGTCTCACAACTCCTAGTTTTGTCTCACAGCTCCTTGTTTTGTCACCTAGTTCCTAGTTTGTCTCTGAGCTTCTTTTTTTTTTTTTGGCTCCTAGCTCCTAGTTTTGTCTCTGAGCTCCTTCTTTTGTCTCCAACCTCCTTGTCTAGCTCCTTGTTTTGTCTCCTAGCTCCTTGTTTTGTCTCTGAGCTCCTTGTTTTGTCTCACAGCTCCTTGTTTTGTCTCCTAGCTCCTAGTTTTGTCTGTGAGCTCCTTCTTTTGTCTCCAACCTCCTTGTCTAGCTCCTTGTTTTGTCTCCTAGCTCCTTGTTTAATCTTGTAGTTCCTTGTTTCATCTCCTAGCCCCTTCTGTCGTCTGCTAGCTCCTTGTTTTGTCTCCTACCTCCTTGTTTAGCTCGTTGATTTGTCTCCTAGTTTCTTGTTTTGTCTCCTCACTCCTTCTTTTGTCTCCTACCGCCTTGTTTATTTCCTTGCTTTGTCTCCAAGCGCATTGTTTCATTTCCTAGCTCCTTGTTTAATCTCCTAGCTCCTTGTTTGTTTTGTCTTGTAGTTCCTTGTTTCGTCTCTTAGTTCCTCGTTGCATCTTTTTGGCTCTTGTGTCGTCTCCTAGATGTTGTGTCCTTTGTTCCTCCTTGCTCCTTCTCCTACCCCCTTGTTTCATCTCCTTCCACCTCCTCCTCCTCTCCTCCATCTGTCCCCTGCACTCCTGCTTTGTCGTAACATGACACTAAACATTTATTTTTTGCATTTTGCATCTAGATTACCCCAACGAACATGTATTGTGAGTGGGGACACCTCTCCGCAGACCTGAGCCGTCGCTTGACCCGAGCGAAGCGATGGCATTTCTATGGAGACGACAAAACCGCCACGAAAATCACACCGTGCACCTTTAATACATTTCTTCGCCCTGCGTTCTTATGAAATGTTGGATTCTACCTTGACATTTCAAATAAACGCACACACACACACACACGTCTACACACACACACACGCACACACACACTCCATCACGCGTACTCCACATCGCCCCCTCCCCTCAGCTCTAGTATTTGTTTTGTGCGGCGGAGAGACACGACCCGGGTTATGATTTATGTCTGTGTCTGTATCTCCACGAGACATAAGGTCACGTGACTCTGACGCCGGGGCTGATGGGAAAAAGACAGCGGCACTTCAGAAGCCGCGGTGGAGTTATGGCCCATTAGACACACACATAATGTTATAGATGAAGCGGGGTGGCGTTTCTAGTGTCTGCATTCACAAGGACAAACAGAAGGGTGTGTGCTTTTGTTGAGACGCTTCACCGAGCTCAATGCAAATATATGTGTTTGAATCTTCCACCAGAAACACTCCTGGATTTATGAGTCTGCTACGGCGAGGTGCGCGCCGCCGTTCACGCGTTTCAGATTTCTGTCAGTACGAGACATTCTGAGGACCTGTGTGTGAGGCTTTGTTAGACTCGAATCTTGGCTTTAATCTGAAGAGGTAGTTTTCAGTTTAACAGCTCCTTTCAAACTTTTGTTCCGTAGAGATCTGCAATTCCAGGGCTGAAATGATCGAGCGATTGGAGCGAAGGTGTGTGTTCGACCTTGTGATGTCACGCGGTGATACAGGAAGCGTCCCACTGTGTTTTTAAACTCCACACACCTTCACTACAATCGCTCAATCATTTCAGCCCTGGAATTGGCAGTCTGCAGCTGTTAAACTGAAAACTACTGAGCCCAGATTTGAGTCTAACAAAGTGTCAGACGGAGCGTGCCTACAGTTACAGTCACACTCTCAGGGAACGGTCATTGGTCCTCAAAATGTCTCCTACTGACACAAATCTGAAACACGTGAATAGTACTGCACAGCTCGTCGTAGTGTGGAATCAATTTTGAGTCAAATTGTTCAGAGAATACTTTTAAGATATCAAGCAAAAAAGTATAAATCAAAATATCAAATAAAAAGAATTATAATTTAAAAATATATATAAATAAAATAAATTAGCAAACAAATGATCTGTGTAATCGTGTAAAATATCAGTCTTTGCCTCTTTGGAAACATTTTGTTTTTGTTCCGTGTCTTTCTCAGTTTTTTTTGCGGTTTTCTTTGGTTCTGATTCCAACCTTCTCCTTTGCGCTCCTAGACTTTTTGCTTGAAATTTTGGCACAAAGCTGACAGGTGGGTGAAATTTCCAAGGGTGCATTCCCATTGGCTAATTTATTTTTGACGGACAACTAAGTTGAGAGTCACAGAGGCTGGTGTGGACATTTCCAGCTGTAGTTTTGCAACATAGTCAACAAGTGTGTCTAGTACTTACACTGTGAAGAATAACATTGGTCCATAAGAACCGCCCAGAAGAGAACGTTGACTATTATAAACATTCTGAGCACCAGAACTACAACAGGAAATGTCTACAACATCTGCCGATGCTCCAAGCTCAGCTGTCCGTCAAACATAAATGAGCCAATGGGAATAAACCATGAATTGGAAATACCACGTACCTGTCACGTTTGTGCCAAAACTGAAAAAAAAAATTTAAAAGTCAGGGAGAACAAACAAGATGGCTAGAATTGTTAAAAAAAATAAAATAAAATGGCATCAAACAAAAACTGAGAAAGACACAAAACAAAAATAAAAGAGGCAAAGGCCATATTTTACACAAATAATTTGTTTACAATCTAATATTTTCATTTATGTATTTATTTATTTTATTTGGTATTTTGATTTATACTTTTTTGCTTGATGTTTTAGAAGTGTTTTTTGAACTATATGACTCAAACTTGATTCCATAGAACAGATTATTTTCAGTTTGAGAGAAGAAGTGAGCCTAAATGTGCAGGGTTTGTGTGTCAAAGGACCCAGGTTATGTTTGTTTCATTCGCATGTTTAACACAAACTCTGCACATTTAGGTTGAGTTCTTCTCTCAAACAGAAAACACTCTGTCCCACCTTGTGATGTCATGTGGTAATACGAGAAGTGCTCCATTGTGTTTCTAAACTCCACACACCTTCACTAGAATCATTTGGATCATTTCAGCCCTGGAATTTCCCATCTCTACTGAACGAAAGGAGCTGTTCACTTGAAAATTACCACTTCAGAGCATTTTGAGCTTTGATGTAGACGACTCCAGGTATGTTTGTGATGAGGACAGAACATTCGAACATAGATATAAGCTCTTTAAAGCAGTTGTTGAGGATATAAATATAAAACAGACAATGGTTGTAGTAACAGAAACAGAAGAACCAGCAATGTGATCAATAAATAAAGCCGTTTTCCTCTGTTGTTACCAAAATAGTCTTTCTTTGTCAATATTGATAAGAGGATGAAGAGGAGGAGGAGGAGGAGGGACAGTGTCATACGATCTGTCCACACCCCAAACAACAGCGTGTGCATAAATATGAGAGACCGTGTTTAAAAATACATGTGTGCTGCTGTGAACATGCTCCAGGCTCACAGGGGACACACGCTCCAACCTTCCCCCCAGACAGAGCCTCTTCTCTGGGCAGCTGTCCCCGCTCTGTGGCCCTCCCCCGGGGCTCCCTGTCCTGTCCACACATGTGCCCTCTGCCGCAGCTGTGACCGACGCACACATGTACACACACGCACACACACACACACACACGTACACACACACACACACACACACACACACACACGTGCACACATACATTTCACACACACACACACACACACATGCACACATACATTTCACACACACACAGAGACATTTTACACACAATCCCAGCACTACTAGCACTGGTACTACTGGGTGTAGTAGTAGTACTAGTACACACTGCCCTTTGTCTCAGCTGTGACCTCAAAAATACACAGTACATAGTTCACACATGTGTCTAACAGTAGTAATGACAGTAGTAGCAGTAATAGTAGGTAGTAGTAGCAGTAATAGTAGCAGCAGTAATAGTAGTAGTAGCAGTAGGTAGTAGCTGCAGTAGTAGTAGTGGTAGCAGTAGTAGCAGTAGTAATAGTAGTAGTAGTAGCAGTAGGTAGTAGTAGTAGTAGATAGTAGTAGTAGCTGTAGTAGTAGTAGTGGTAGCAGTAGTAGCAGTAGTAGTAGTAGTAGCAGTAGCTGTAATAGTAGTATTAGCAGATAATAGGTAGTAGTAATAGTAGTAACTGTAGTAGTAATTGGAGTAGCAACTGTAGTGGTAGTTGTACTGATAGTAGGGAGTATGAGTAGTGAGTATAGTTATAGTAGTAGCAGTAGGTAGTGGTAGTAGTAGATAGTAGTAGTAGTAGTGGTAGCAGTAGTAGCAGTAGTAGTAGCAGTAGTAGCAGTAGCAGTAGTAGTAGTAGTAGTAGTAGCTGTAATAGTAGTATTAGCAGATAATAGGTAGTAGTAATAGTAGTAACTGTAGTAGTAATTGTAGTAGCAACTGTAGTAGTAGTAGTTGTACTGGTAGTAGGGAGTACTGGTATTGGTAGTGTGAGTATAGTTATAGTAGTAGTAGTAGTAGTAGTAGTTGTAGTAGCAGCAGTAGCAGTAGTAGTAGTAGTAGTAGTAGCTGTTGTACTGGTAGAAGTTGTGGTAGTAGTGGTAGGAATAGTGGTAGTAGTAGTAGTAGCAGTAGTAACAGCAGTTGGTAGTACTAGTAGTGGTAGTGAGTAGCAGCAGCAGCAGTAGTAGTAGTTGGTAGTATTGGTGGTAGTGAGAGTACAGTCGTTGTAGTGGTAGTGAGTAGTAGTAATAGCAGCAGCAGGAGTTGTAGTAGTTGGTAGTATTGGTGGTAGTGAGAGTACAGTCGTAGTAGTGGTAGTGAGTAGTAGTAATAGCAGCAGCAGCAGGAGTTGTAGTGAGTGTGTATTGGTGAGCAGTAGCAGTAGCAGTAGTAGTACTGTCCTCCTGCCGGCCGTGCGTACACAAACACATGTACACAAACACATGTACATAGACTTGTACACAAACACATGTACACAGACTTGTACACAAACACATGTACACAAACACATGTACACAGACTTGTACACAAACACATGTACACAGACTTGTACACAAACACATGTACACAGACTTGTACTTGTACACAAACACATGTACACAGACTTGTACACAAACACATGTACGCAGACTTGTACTTGTACACAAACACATGTACGCAGACTTGTACACAAACACATGTACACAGACTTGTACACAAACACATGTACGCAGACTTGTACTTGTACACAAACACATGTACGCAGACTTGTACACAAACACATGTACACAGACTTGTACTTGTACACAAACACAAGTACACAGACTTGTAGATAAACAGCAGGTGTGAGTTGAGCCTGAGGGACACTGCTGGGTCAAGGACACGGGACACAAAGAGACATTCAAATTACAGAGACGAGTCAGAAGCGACAGGAGCGACAGGAGCTGACAGGAGCAGACAGGAGCTGACAGGAGCGACAGGTGTCAGTTGAACATGACATTGTTATCTGCAAACTCCACCGTGTTTGTGTACTCGGCCTGTGACCAGAACAGATTTTACTGGACGATTAACTGACCGAGACATGATCGCGATAAACGATAATATTGACATTTTGAGACCATTTTCTACTAATTTAATGACAATGGAATAAAAATGCAAATACAGCCTTTCGAAGAGCAATAAACTTGACTCCGTGTACAGTTTTCTACGCTTCTGATGGTCGACTAACGTTATAAACTAACCAAAGAGGCACAATGGGAATAATTTGGTCACGAAATGAAACGGAGCTGAAGACGGAAAGGACACGAGGATGAGAGGAAATCATATCACATGTTGTTTTTCTAGTTTGATATTTCTTTTTTACAATTCTGGCAATCCACTGAACGCACCACACCACGCCAGCAATTCACTGATTTATTGGTTTTCAATCCGTGTATCATTCGTTCATTCGTTTCTCATTCAACATTTCATATAACATTTCAACATTTTCTTCAGTCTCCAATTTTCAGTCTCTGATTCTTTTTTTTAAGTTTTCGATTTTATGTTTAAATGAATAATGGAAAAAAACGGATAACGACCGTTTCCCGTTTCAGTGATTTAGACTGCGATGCTCAACTTTTGTGCCATATAAGGACTGAAACAGGACTAAACCAGGACTAAAACAGGTCTAAAACAGGACTAAACCAGGTCTAAACCAGGACTAAACCAGGTCTAAACCAGGACTAAACCAGGTCTAAAACAGGACCTAAACAAGACTGAACCAGGTCTAAAACAGGACTAAACCAGGTCTAAACCAGGACTAAACCAGGTCTAAACAAGACTAAAACAGGACTAAACCAAGACTGAACCAGGTCTAAAACAGGACTAAACCAGGTCTAAAACAGGACTACACTAGGTCTAAACCAGGTCTAAACCAGGTCTAAACCAGGATTAACCAGGTCTAAAACAGGATTAAAACAGGACTAATCCAAGACTAAACCAGAACTAAACTAGGTCAAAACTAGGTCTAAACCAGGTCTAAACCAGGTCTAAACCAGGTCTAAACCAGGACTACACCAGGTCTAAAACAGGACTAAACCAGGTCTAAACCAGGACCTAAACAGGACTTAACCAGGTCTTAACCAGGACTAAAACATGATCTAAACAGGACTAAACCACGACTAAACCAGAACTAAACCAGTCCCAGTCTCAGTCCCAGTCTCAGTCCTGGTCTCAGTCCCGGTGTCAGTCTCTGTCTGGTCCTGGTCTGGTCCTGGTCTCAGTCCTGATTTGGTCCTGGTTTAGACCTGGTTTAGTCCTGGTTCAGAGACAAAAGATGAAGAAAATTGTGTTTTTTTTTTTGTGTGTTTTTTTATTTTTTTTTTTATTTTTTTTCTTATTTTTGATTTTATTTTGAAAAACAAACAAACAAATGACACACTGATTATTGTGTACCACCAGGGAACAAATCCCTAGACACGCATTAACCAAAACTATATTTCCAATGAGAGAGAATCCATTTCTCAGTGAATGAACTTTAGGTCTTCTGGTCTGTGGCTTCTTAAAAATCTCCTTTGGTTTAACATGAAGCGAACTCCAAACTCTACGAGGCGTGACCACAATCTCCAGCTCGATCGGCCTCTAATAAGAACCCCTGATCTGCTCCAAAAATGAACCATCATCCGTGTTCTTGTCCTCTCCTCCTCCTCCTCGTCCCTCGTTCCCGTGTACTCGTTGGTGTTTTGTGGAATGGCCTCTCTGTACGTGGCACCTGCCTGACCCTCTCCACGTGTCCTTTCTCTGCCTCTGCTCCTGTCGGCTCCTCGCTCCTCCACTGCTGCGCGTCTCATTATGTGCTTCCTTTTGTCAGCGCTGATGGTCCTGGCCTTTTCACAGCCCCTCCTCCTGCCGCTGCTCCTGCCGCTGCTCCTGCCGCTGCTCCTGCCGCTGCTCCTGCCGCTGCTCCTGTCTGCTCTGCTCTCTACTTTCACGGGCTCTGATCTTCTGGCTCTGCTCCTGTATGCTCCTGTCTCCTGTGCCCCTGTGCCCCTGTCTCCTATGTGCCTGTCTCTTCCTCTGCTCCTGTCTCCTCCTCTGGCTTTGCTCCTGTCTGCTCCTGTCTGCTCCTGTCTGCTCTGGTCTCCGCTGCTCCTGTGGTCCTGTCTCTTCTGCTCCTATCTGCTCCTACCTCCCTCTGCTCCCCCTCTCCTCTGCTCCTGTCTCCTCTGCTCCCTGTCTCCTCTGCTCCTGTCTCCTCTGTCTCCTCTGCTGTCTCCTCTGCTCTGCTCCTCTCTCCTCTCTCTCTGCTCCTGTCTGCTCCTGTCTCTGGTCTCTGTCAGCCTGTGGTCCTGACTCCTCTTCTCCTGTCTCCTCTGCTCCTGTTTCCTTTGCTCCTGTCTCCTTTGCTCCTGTCTCCTCTGCTCCCTGTCTCCTCTGCTCCTGTCTACTCCTGTGGTCCTGTCGGCTGTGGTCCTGTCTCCTCTGCTCCTGTCCTCCTGTCTCCTTTGCTTCTGTCTCCTCTGCTCCTGTCTGCTCCTGTGGTCCTGTCGGCCTGTGCTCCTGTCTCCTGTCTCCTCTGCTCCTGTCTCCTGTCCTCCTGTCTCCATTACTCCTGTCTCCTCTGCTCCTATCTGCTCCTGTCTCCTCTGCTCCTGTCTCCTCTGCTCCTCCGTCTCCTGCTCCTGTCTCCTCTCTCTCCTGTCTCCTCTGCTCCTGTCTCCTGTCCTCTGTCTCCTCTGCCTCCTGTCTCCTCTGCTCCTCTGTCTCCTCTGCTCCTGTCTCCTGTCTCCTCCTGTCTCCTCTGCTCCTGTCTCCTCTGTCTCCTCTGTCTCCTCTGCTCCTGTCTCTCTCTGCTCCTGTCTCCTCTGCTCCTGTCTCCTGTCTCTCCTGTCTCCTCTGCTTCTGTTTCCTCTGCTCCTATCTCCTGTCTCCTGTCTCCTGTCTCCTCTGCTCCCTGTCTCCTCTGCTCCTGTCTCCTCTGCTCCTGTCTCCTCTGCTCCTGTCTCCTCTGCTCCTGTCTCTCTGCTCCTGTCTCCTCTGCTCCTGTCCACTCCCATCTCCCATGGTCCTGTCTCTTGGGCTCCTTTCTCCTGCACCCCTGTCACCTGTCGCCTTCTGCTCCTGTCTCCTGTGCTCCTGTCTGCTCCTCATTATCTTGTTCGTTTTGTCAGCGTTGATGGTCGTGGCCTTTTCAGAGTCCTCCTCGTCCTCTCTCTGCTCGAGGCTGAACGCTCACACCTCACAGACACAATCTTGAACTCAAATACAAGATTTAGATTTGAAATGTCTTTATTCATTTGTTAAAAAAAAAAAAAAAGTATCTGTAGAAAATTTCTCAACATACAAAACTACTTACTCATCAATAAAGTACACAAAAAATACAACTAAACCATTAACTCTGAAAACATAGATTCTTCTTCTCAATTCTTAAAGCTGCATTGTGTAACTTTTCTGGATGGTTATGTCATCGCTCTGTCTGGAATGTTCCACAGTGTGACATTAAACAGCTATAATTGACATTTCTTCAATTACAGGTGGTTTTACAGCTCAAAAATCCTTCAAAAAACAGACTGTGACTGTGAGTGTGGTCGCCTCTCCACAGATCTGACCTGTAACTTGCTCTGCTTTGGTCTCCATGACGATAGAAACGTTTAAAGCAGCACTGCGAAACATTCCCGACAAAGCAATACCAACTCCACGGAGAAAACGATGCGCCGTACAAGTATTTGCGTACGTGCGTGTGTACTTTTTAAGATATTTAAACGAGTACAAGTCCGGTTATAAATCCACGAAACAAAAATGCAGTTTCCAGTTTTCGTCAGAGTCATTAACATACCGCAGATGTTATGGCGAATATCTGACCCCGAACCTAATGATCAACACATTTTATAAACGACGTCAGAAGGATTTTAGTGCGGGTCTGAAAACAGTCCAGGCCTGATTTTGTTGGCGCCGGTCCACAGAGTTCATGAACTTTTTGGGATTACCACGGTTACAACCCTCTGGTGTTGGGGGGAGGGGCGGACGGGGGAAAAAAGGCGGGCAGATAATTAGACGTGTTTGCGCTGAAGCCGCGGGAGGGATTTGAAAACGGGGCTGTCGTGTCTCTAATAAACGGATCTGTCCCGCCGTGTGTGGGCCTCCCTCCCCCCAGACGACTCCTCCGACCCGATTATGAGTCTGCACAATACAGACAGGAGCAGAGCATTTGTCCTGAATAATACTAGATAATACTCCCTACAACTGCACAACAACTCGCCCTTATGTGACAGATAATACTCCCTACAACTGTACAACAACTCGCCCTTATGTGACAGATAATACTCCCTACAACTGTACAACAACTCACCCTTATGTAACAGATAATACTCCCTACAACCGTACAACAACTTACCTTTATGTAAGATAAGTACTCCCTACAACTGTACAATACAATTATTATGCTAGGAGATAATACTCCCTACAACTGTACAACAACTTATGCTTATGTAGCAGATAATACTCCCTACAACTGTACAACAACTTATGCTTATGTAGCAGATAATACTCCCTACAACTGTACAACTCAGCCTTATGTAACAAATAATACTCCCTACAACTGCGCAACAACTCACCCTTATGTAACAGATAATACTCCCTACAACTGTACAACAACTCACCCTTATGTAACAGATAATACTCCCTACAACTGTACAACAAGTCACCCTTATGTAACAGATAATACTCCCTACAACTGTACAACAACTCACCCTTATGTAACAGATAATACTCCCTACAACTGTACAACAAGTAACAGATAATACTCCCTACAACTGTACAACAACTCACCCTTATGTAACAGATAATACTCCCTACAACTGTACAACAACTCACCCTTATGTAACAGATAATACTCCCTACAACTGTACAACAAGTCACCCTTATGTAACAGATAATACTCCCTACAACTGCACAACAACTCACCTTATGTAACAGATAATACTCCCTACAACTGTACAACAAGTCACCCTTATGTAACAGATAATACTCCCTACAACTGTACAACTCACCCTTATGGAACAAATAATACTCCCTACAACTGCACAACAACTCACCCTTATGGAACAGATAATACTCCCTACAACTGTACAACAACTTACCATTATGGAACAGATAATACTCCCTACAACTGTACAACAAGTCACCCTTATGTAACAGATAATACTCCCTACAACTGTACAACAACTTACAGCTTATGTAGTAGATAATAAAACTCCATGAATCACTGTCAATACAACTTGCCGAGGAGACATGAGAGGGAAAACCATTCAGACATTTCAGGGTAAAAGCTCTGAGAAGTCGATTTTGCATAAAAGGTTGTAAAGTCCATAATTGAAGTAGACAGCAGCGTCTTCTCATCTGATAAAACGACATTATACTTTCAAAGACTGTGAGTTAAAAAGAGGGCACACAACCGCTCGCCCAGTAGAACACAGAGACTAGATCAAATATGTGTCCAGTGGATAAGATCTGGTTAGCGTCCACCCATTTGGGCATGAACAAGGTGGTTTTGAGTCATTCGCAGCAAACCATCATTTTAAAAAGAACTGATAAGAATGCATTACAAGGAGCGCATCCTTCACAAAATTCTTACCAGGGTTGTCAAACATATCGATAATTACTAAAAAACTCATCTATACTGAAACTAGTATTAAAACTAGATCCTCGTTTTTCGCAGGTATTGATACGAAAAAAAAGTGGCACTAACAGGATATAGCAGAACTTTCCTGAATATCTTTAGACTGATCTGGAGCTGGAGTCTATTGTACACCCATGGAGCACTATGGAACCTACACAGCAAAAACTGGTGGGTTACAATTTCAGGGTAAAATATTTCAGAGTTGTTTTTAACACAAAAAGTGTTATTTTAACTGTTTGAAAGTTAAATGGGTGTTTCGAGTTGGGGTTATTAGCCAGAGTTGATATGATGGAAGTTAGTGTAACTTTTCTTACTGTTAATTCAACTCCCACTAGTGTTAATTCAACTTCCCTTAGTGTTAATTCAACTTCCCTTAGTGTTACTTCAACTTCCCTTAGTGTTAATTCAACTTCCTTAAGTGTTAATTCAACTTCCTTAGTGTTAATTCAACTTCCTTAAGTGTTAATTCAACTTCCTTAAGTGTTAATTCAACTTCCCTTAGTGTTAATTCAACTTCCCTTAACTTCTTAGTGTTAATTCAACTTCAACTTCCTTAAGTGTTAATTCAACTTCCACTAGTGTTAATTCAACTTCTTTTAGTGTTAATTCAACTTCCCTCAGTGTTAATTTGGCTCCTCCCATCCACCACTTCAAACTCCCGCGAGACAAGACCAGTTTGAACCAGTTTTGCACATAATTTCATCTGAAATTAACTAAAATAAAGTGTAAAAATAAAACACCTCTGTGTGTTGTTTAGTTAAATCAGCATAACCCTACAAAGTGTTATCTGTTTACTCTCAAAACATTAATTTAACTCTTGATTTCGGGGTTAAACAGGAACTTTGGTCCAGTGTTACTTAATTAACATGACTGAACTCTTATAAACCATGAGAAAATGTTAAAATTGATTCTGTGAGAGTCAATTTTAACACTTTTTGTTGTTACCTGGACCACAGAGGGACTACACAGATATAAGGCCACATTAAAAGTGCGTAGAATGTTCCGCAGTGTGACATTAAACAGCTCAACCTTATATTTACTCAATTACAAGTGGTTTAAATCACCAGAAAAACACATTCTATTGTCTAAAAAAAGAGTGTTTTTGGTATCGGAATCGGTATCGAGTATCGAGTCTAATCCGTAATATTGAAAGTTTGAGGTTTTAGTACCGTGACAGCACTGCTCCTTACAGAGAGGAGGAGAAAGGCTAACCACTCTGCCGCCGGAGCATTGACTGATAGAAGTTGATGAGGCTGTTCATTTGACAGTTGCTTTGAGAGAAACCTCCTTTTTATCGAAAGTGTTCACGGGACCAAAATAATGATTCATTTTTTATGGAGGAGGAGGAGGAGAGGCACGGAGCAGCCGCGTCCGAGCTGACACAAGAGAACGAGGGATGATTTGTGAAAAGCTGCGAAGGTTATGTAGAAAAGGAGAGAGAGAAAGACTAATAGATTTACACAGAGGAGCGACGGAGAGGACAGAGAGAGGGAGGGAGAGGAGAGAAAGGAGAAAGAGGAGGGGAGAGAAAGACTAATAGACTTATGCAGAAGAGCAGCGGAGAGAGGGAGAGGGGAAAGAGCGGGAGAGGAGAGAAGGAGAGGGAGTAAAAGAGAGAGGAGAGAGAGGGAATGAGATGAGAAAGTGGGAGCAAAAGAGAGAGGAGAGTGGAGAGGAGAAGGAGAGGAGAGAGAGAGAGAGAGAGAGAGAAGAGGAGAAGAGAGGAGCAAAAGAGAGAGAAGAGAGGGAGGGAGAAGAGGAGGGGAGAGAGGGAGAGAGGAGAGAGAGAGAGAGAGAGAGAGATGAGAGAGGAGGGAGAACAGGAGGGAAGAGATGGAGGGAGAAGAGGAGGGAGAGGAGAGAGAGGGAGCAAAAGAGAGAGAAGACGGGGAGGGTGAAGAGGAAGAGAGAGGGAAAGAGAAGTGAGGGAGAGGGGAGAAAGAGGGAGCAAAGGACAGGAGAGAGGGAGGGTGAAGATGAAAAAAAAGAGGGAGAGAGAAGTGAGGGCGAGAGGAGAGAGAGGGGGGAGAAGAGGAGAGGAGAGAGGAATGAGGGAGAGGGGAGAGAGGGAGCAAAAGAGAGAGGAGAGAGGGAAGAGAAGGAGAAGGAGAGGGAGAGAGAGGGAGCAAAAGAGAGAGAGAGAGAGAGAGAGGAATGAGAAGAGAGGAGGGAGAGAGGGAGAAGAGGAGGCAGAGGGGAGAGAGGGGGAGGGAAGGAGACGAGGAGGGGAGAAAAATGAGAGAAGGAGAAAAAGAGAGGAGACAGGGGGAATGAGAAGAGGAGGGAGAGAGAGAGAGAGAGGGAGCAAAAGAGAGAGGAGAGAGGGAGGGAGAAGAGGAGGGAGAGAGGAGAAGAGAGAGAGAGGAGAGGGAGAAGAGGAGGGGGGAGAAGGAGAAGGGAGAGAGGGAGGGAGCAAAAGAGAAAGGAGAGAGGGAGGGAGAAGAGGAGGGGAGAGAGGAGAGAAGGAGAGGGGAGAGAAAGGAGAGAAGGAGCAAAAGAGAGAGAAGAGAGGGAGGGAGAAATATGAGGGAGAGGGGAGAGAGCGGGGTACAGAAAGAAGGATGGAGAGAGAGAGGAAAGAGGGAGGGAGGAAAGAAGGGCGTGAAGGACAGGTAGAAATAATGATACACAGGTGAGGGAGAGGAGAGAGAAAGAAGAGAGAGGAGAGGAGGGAGGAAGGACAGATTGAGACAGATGAGAGGAAGGAGGGAAGGTGACAGAGGAGAGAAGGTGGGGGAGGCGGCACAAATAACCTTACAGAAGGTGAGGAGGGGCGGAGAGGTGAGAGAAATGGAGAGAATAGTGAGAGGGAGAGAGAACGGGGAGTAAGGATAGAATGAAGAATACAGAGTGACGAGGGAGAGGAGGAGAGGGTGAGGGGACAGCGGCATGGAAGGGAGGAAGAGAGGAGAGGAGAGAAGGACGACGCGGGTGAAAAACGGGAGGGACGGAGGTGAAGAGGGGAGCAGAAAAGGATGGAGAAGGTTGGAGAAGGTTAGAGAAAGGGATGAGGAGGAGAGAGAGAGAGGAAGAGGTGAGGAGGAGACGGGGGTGAAGAAAGACATAACGAAGCGTACAGAGAAGGAGAGGTGACAGCCGGAGAAAAGTGAGTAAAAACACGAGGGAGAGAGGGATGAGAAGAGGAGGAGAGAGGATGAAGAGGGAGAGGAAGAAAAGAGTGAAGGAGAGAAAGGAAGAGGAACATGACAGAGGAGACTACAGATTAAAAAAAAAAACGGAGGGTGAGGAGGATAGAGAGAAGGTAGAAGAAGGTGAGAGAAAAGGATGAGGAAGAGGAGGAGAGAAAGAAAGGGATGAGGGAGAGGAGGAGAGAAAGAAAGGGATGAGGAGGAGAAGAAAGAAAGGGATGAGGGAGAGGAGGAGAGAAGAGAGAGGGATGAGAGAGAGGAGGAGAGAAAGAAAGGGATGAGGGAGAGGAGGAGAGAAAGAGAGGGAAGAGGGAGAGGAGAAGAGAAAAGAGAGGAGAAAGGATGAGAAAGAAAGGATGAGGGAGAGGAGGAGAGAAAGAGAGGGAAGAGGGAGAGGAGGAGAGAAAGAAAGGGATGAGGGAGAGGAGGAGAGAAAGTCAAACAGAGATAAATCCTTCGGTTTCACCTGCGCTCTGCTAATCAGACAGGGACCACAGCTCAGAGTTCAAACTGAGGTGGAGGACTTCGATCATTTAAAGGTGCATTGCGTAACTTTTCTGGTGCAGGGGCCATCACCTTTTCCACCTTGTGATGTCACACAGTGGCAGTTTTCATTTTAACAGCTCCTTTTACGTTTAGTTCAGTAGAGAGCAGCAATTCTGGGTTGAAATCGTCCAAATGATTCTAGTGAAAGTGTGTGGAGTTTAAAAACACAGTGGAGCACTTCCTTCCATGACATCACAAGGTGGAACAGAGTGTTTTTAGTTTTCATTGTGTTAAACATGTGTGAATGAAACAAAACACAACTCCAGGTCTGTTTGTGACGAGGAAACTGCATTAGAACACAGATCAGAAACAGCATCATATGGGCTCTTTAATGCCGTACTGTGGAACATTCCTGGCAGAGCAGCAACATCTCCATGGAAACAAGTCAGCAGCACACGTCTCACTAGAAAAGTTACACACTAAGGCTGCACAACGAATCCAATTTTGATCACGATTTCGATTTGTGCGTCAAACGATCTCCAAACTCAAACACAAATAATCGAGTTGAAACGATTTAACAAAGTTTATATTGTGATATTTTTTATAGAAATAAGTACCATATTTTTCGCACTATGAGTCACATTTTTTTCATGTTTTGGGTGTTTCCTGCGACTTCTATAGTAAAACTTTCACACTGAAGCGGCAAGAGGCTGTTGTCTTGTGTGTGAGTATCTGCTGCTGGTATTGTGGTACCACTGTCACTTCACTCTACTGCACATGTCTCCTGCAGAAAGAGCCTCTGTTCTGTCTGTATCATGTCAGTCGATCGAACCGTTACTTCTGCACCACTGAACAATTTAACATTTAAACAAACTCATGAAGACGACTGAGAAAACTGAACACAAATGCCCCCAAAAAGAAAATCATGTTTTGCTGATTAAAAACTGCAAGTCGTGAAATCTGCAGCTGAAAACGATAATCGAGCAGCAGAAAGAAAGTTTGGAGTGAGTGAGAAACTTGTGACACCGGGAGGATGCGACATGAAACTTTCCTGATGGACAAAGCCTGGACTTCAGTGACACTGAAACCATCCTGTCGGGATTCAGAAAGACCCGAATAATTACCTCCGCCAAGGAGGTTATGTTTTTGCCGGCGTTTGTCTGTTTGTTTGTTTGTTTGTTTGTTTGTTTGCCTGTTAGCAACATAACTCAAAAAGTTATGGACCGATTTTGATGAAATTTTCAGGATTTGTTGGAAATGTGAAAAGGAAGAACTGATTTCATTTTGGGGCTGATCCGGAAGAAATCCTGGATTCTGGATCACTTTGAAATTTTAGTTAACATTGTGGTAAATGGGGCCAAAAATTTTGTTTCTCAATATCTCGGGTAATTATTGACCAAACCCCATGAAATTTGACTCAGGGATGGACAATGGGATCCTCTTTCATATTCCAAAGGCTGATCTGGATCTGATCCAGAAGACTGATTTTATCACAATTTATATAAAAAATGGGGGTAGTCCTTGGCGGAGGTCTGCGCTCTCTGACTGCTTTTCCAGTTCTAACTGGAACTGATGCTGAGTCTGACGACAGCGACACAGAAGAGGACGCGACGCTCTGTTTACCTCTGGAGGTTGCGGAGTTGTTCAGAAGTGACACCGAGGATGAAGAATTGAATGGATTTAGTGATTTGGAGTGAGATGGAGACTTTGTTAAACTTGTTCTGTTGTTTATGTTATAGTTTATCTGAAGAACTGTTCATATGTGACGTTAACAGTCTGTTGTTCTCTCTTCTATTGTTATTACTACAACTTGACTTTCAGCAGGAAATGTCAGTTCCTGGACTCAGGTTTTATAAAATAAATTTCCCCCAAAAAGAATGACTTATATATGTTTTTTTCTTCTTGATGATTCATTTTTTGGCTGGTGCAACTTATACTCCGGAGCGACTTACAATAAAAAAATACAGTATATTTATTTTGTTTAAATATAGAGATTGTAGAACAGCTGGATATATAGTTTATTTTGAATACATTTGTTTTTTCTATGCCTTATTTCATGTTCAAAGTATATTTTATTCATTTTATGTTTTATACATCGCAAAACTGCTCTAAGGCTCATATTTGTTGCCTATATTTATTTTCAATTTCAAGTTTTGCATAAACTGTCAATACCAGACAGTGTTTTTGAGAGATAAACGCTGAATAAATGCATTGCGTAACAAAAAAAATAATCATTTGAATAATCATGATTTCAATATTGACCAAAATAATCGTGATAATGATTTGTTTTAACGGAGCAGCCCCGTTCCACTCTCCGTCTTTACTCCAGCAAACACTTTTTTACACCTGTCACCGGCGATGACACGGGCGCTTGTATTAAACCTATCTTACATTGTTTGTTACGTGATAATTACAGCCTCATTTCGGTGGCATTTTCGTCATTGTTCGCTGTTTGCGGAGCTCTTTGGCACCTCCATTTCTTCTCGCCGGAGCTGAGCCTCTTTGAAGGGAGAGAAAAAACAATGGCAGAAGGACGCGGAGACAGGAGCTGGATCTTAAAAGCCCCAAAACAAGAAAAAAAAACAAAGGAGCATTAGCGCGACAGTCGCCCACCCGTTAGCGATAATTGATACGAGAACAGAGGAAGCTCGCTCTATCCGCCATCTACAAAACGCTCAGACAAACGAGATAAAGGAGAGACCGGGAAAGGCTTGGCACAGCACCCATGGGTGTCTGCCAACGGGACACTTAAAGAAATGACTAGTCAATTAGTAGCAGTGTGAACCCTGGGACCGGCGCGCTGAGGGAGGCTGCTTTGTAATCTGTGAGCGCATTATTCACTCACTCATGTTTTTATTGTGCGACGTTCTCTTGCAAAACGTTTTCATTTTCTGACTGTGAGCGGCGCTTCTCCACAGATCTGACCCGGTGACTTGCCTGTTTAATGAAGTTTAATGCCAGACAGTGTAACATTCCAGGTAAAGCAAGTGAATCGTTTTTTATTCTAGATTGAAACTACTATTGACACAAACTGAACATCGTATTTATGGAGTTCAGTTTTCAGTTACAGGCGCCATTTTGAGGACTTTTTTACCATTTAAAAGTACAGACGGAAGTGGACTAAGACGTTTCCCTTTTTTTCTCTGCTGACCAAAATTTTAAAAGTCTCAAACCTTCGTGACCCAAATCAGACATTATTCATAAATCACAAAATAAAAGGTGGATTTGAGCATTCTTGAACATTAATGAGGATATTTTATTGTTGACTGAGTGATCGTGTCTCTCTGAACAATTAGTATTACTCAAGTTTTAAAGGGACAGTCAAGAATTTTGCACATAGGGCCTCATTTCCTAGTGAGCCAGAGTGTTGGAGACGTGTGGAGACACTTTTTGAAATATTCCATCCAGTCCTTGTATTTGCAGAGGTCGCTGGTGCTAGGCTAGTGCATGTCAATGGCCATACTTAGCCTGCCGCTAGAAACAGTCTTACCCACTCCACAAAACAGCCGAAGCAAAACTATTATTACACCAGACTGTCCATGTGAATGTCTGTGTTACTAGAATAATTTTAGAAGTAAAACTAATCTTGCATTTGAAGGATTTATGTCTGAGCAGCAGCAGTGAGTTGTACTTCCTGATAGAAAGCTCGGCAGCGGCGGACTGATATATGAGAAAATAGTCCCTCAACATGTGACGATTCATGTGATGCAAGTGTAGCGGGTGGTATCACGGGGTGTCGCTGTCGGGCCACAGCCAGACAGAATTTAAGGGGAAGTTGGCTGTGTGCCCAGGAGGTTTCAGTTTCCGTGGGTGGCCAGGTAGACTGCTGCACCCACGGGGGAGCGGTGTGTGGATTTACAACACAGGTAGCAACATTTTTAAATTGTTTTAAAATTATTAAAGTTTATAGAGCCTGTCTGTTTTTTGTATTTTTGTGTTTTTAAAGTTAGCCATTGTCCCTGCTGTCCTGTAGTTGTTTGTTGTTTTGTCGGTCACTTCCTTTTTCCCGAACTTGTCCATTCATGTTAAATAAATAACCTAAACTGCATCCCCAGCTCCGGACTTTTATTACCACGGCTATAACACAAGGTTAGTTTTATTTCAAACATTATTCTATCAACACAAACATTCACATGGACAGTCTGCTGTAATAATAGGTTTGTTTCGGGTGTTTTGTGGAGTGGGTAAGACTGTTTTTAGTGGCAGGATAACTATGGCCATTGACATGCACTAGCCTAGCACCAGCGACCTCTGCAAATACAAGGACTGGATGGAATATTTCAAAAAGTGTCTCCACACATCTCCAATGCTCTGGCTCACTCGGAAATTAAGTCCTATGTCCAAAATTCCCAACTGTCCCTTTAAACAATGAAAAACAGTAAGGGATCCGTAAATCTCCTGAAGCGCACTGACCTTTGCTGATGTATCACCCTTCGTTTAGGACAACCAAGCAACCATTTCTCAACTTCAGCTGCAGGAACACTCGCTCAGGGCAGGCAGATAGGATTCGCTGACTCACTAGCTCCCTCATGTGTCAGGACTGTGTATTGCAGACCTACATGCACATCGTAACAAGGCGACCCCAAAAAAGTCTCTTGAGATCAACCTGAGGATCGCGACCCAATCTTTGGAAAACAATGGACTAAGGGAGTGCGATGTCATCCACAGCGTTTGGCCCCAGTCAAGTGAAGCTCATCGAGGCTTGGAGTCTGTACTCACTACACACAGATGCTGCCACAGATGCTCCACCCCAAGAGATTCCGTGTCAGCAAAATTGACGACCAGAGGGGGGAGGGATTCCAGAGACGCCCGCGACGACCCCTCAAATTATCCGTGGGCTGCGCTGCTGAATGCTAAGTCAGTAGTTTTGCGAGGATTCCCATGGTGTCCCTGTCCATGTGCTTATTGGGAGCTACGGTACTGCTTACGATTATTGGGGCAAATTTGGAGCAGAGTTCAATATTAGGAATTCCAACAGTCAGTATAATAGCAACCAAAGAGCCAATCAGGAGCGAGGCTGTTGAAGGTAACAACCCTTCTTGCCCGTTTTGCAAGGAATGGGCGCTTAGTAACTGTCAATCACAACTGCTGCTAATGCTGTAATGAGTGACCTACTGATTGTTACTAATGTAATACTTTAATACGACTTTGCCACGTTTACATGAGAGCTTTAATCACGAATAAAAATCATTTCATTTTGAACAAAAATGAATTCCGCTTTAAAAAGACCACGCAAACACTTAATTCCTAATGAAAAAGATTATTCGGAATTAAACTTAATTCTGAAGTAAGTGGGTGGTTTATTCCAGTCAGAACCCTTTCAGAGCCCCAGATGTTGAGCGGAATTAAATAAAGAAGATTTAACGAGTTTTCCATGTAAACCTCAATTCAGAATTATTATTTCCATGTAAACTCAAAGAAGAATATTTTAAATTCTGAACTACTTAATTGAGAATTTAAAAACATCATGTAAACACTAGCACAGTTGCTTTAAGGTGCACTGTGTAACTTTTTGGTTAGGGGTCCGTCAAATTCTTGTTTCTATGGATACGCCATTTCTCTGCCTGGAATGTTCCACAGTGTGACATTAAACATCTCGATCTTACATTTATTCAATTACAGGTGGTTTTATAGCTCAAAAACACCTCGAAAAACAAGCATTCTGACTGTGACTGACTCGCCTCTCCACAGATCTGACCTGTAACTTGATCTGGTTTAGTCTCCATTTAATCTCGTAGTCTCCGCTGATCCGAAGGTTGACTGTTCGAATCCCGCTCTCGACATAAACGTCATCGGTCGAGCGGTCAAATTGGATCCGCTGACCCACAGGCAGTGTTGGGAAAGTTACTTTTAAAATGTATTCCCCTACAGATTACAGATTACATACCCCTAATCCATGAAGTTACTTAAAGTGAGTAACATAATCTGAATACTTTGGATTACTTGATATTGTCAGGCTTTTTAAAACTACATAAATGTAACACATCCTGAAAATTCTTGTTTGTTCTCTTCAAATTGGCTGTTGAGCCCAAGTCTCCATGAATAAACCACTGTTTGCTGTAGCGAAGCAAAGACCAAGAAATCTTGACATAAGATGTTTTGTTTTATCTGCTAAAAGACAATAAAAAGACCAGTCTTTATTATTGATAAAGAAATGATTTCTATATGAGATCACTGCTGCCTTCAATTATGTCCACCTACTGTTAGTGTCATATTGTTTAGACCTGGTTTAGTCCTGATTTATTCCTGGTTTTAGATCTGGTTTAGTTCTGGTTTTAGACCTGGTTTTAGTCCTGGTTTTAGATCTGGTTTAGTTCTGGTTTTAGACCTGGTTTAGTCCTGGTTTTAGTTCTGGTTTTAGACTGGTTTAGTCCTGGTTTTAGATGTTTAGTCCTGGTTTTAGATCTGGTTTAGTTCTGGTTTTAGACCTGGTTTAGTCCTGGTTTTAGACCTGGTTTTAGTCCTGGTTTTAGACTGGTTTAGTCCTGGTTTAGTCTGGTTCTGGTTTAGTCTGGTTTAGTCCTGGTTTTAGATCTGGTTTAGTCCTGGTTTTAGAGGATCTGGTTTAGTTCTGGTTTTAGACCTGGTTTCCTGTTTAGTCTTTGGTTTTAAATGGTTTCTGGTTTTAGATCTGGTTTAGTTCTGGTTTTAGACCTGGTTATCCTGGTTTTAGTTCCTGGTTCACCTGGTTTTAGACCTGGTTTATCCTGGTTTTATCTGGTTTCGGTTTTAGTGTCCTGGTTCAGCCCAAAATGTGAAAACAGGAAAATACCACCATCCATTTATTTCAACAAAGTAACTGTAATCTAATTACCACTCACTGAAAAAGTAACTGTATACAGTTACTCATACTTTGTACTCTGATTACGTAATCCCATGTAATCTGTTACTCCCCAACACTGCCCACAGGTTGGCGGCGCGATTTCAGCTCCCACAGATGAACGCTGTCGTTGTGTCGTTGGGCAAGACAATTAACCCATCTCACCCCCAGCGTCTGTGTACACTAGTATGTGAATGTGTTCCTTGTTGTAAAGCGTTTTAAGAGCCTTGAAAGTGGAAAAGCGTTATATAAAAATGCGACCGTTTACCGTTTATCGTGATAGAAAGGTTTAAAACGACACTGTGAAACGTTTCAGACAAAAAAAAAAGTTACGCAATGCACTTTTAAGTTCTTTTTTTGCGGTTTAGCTCTTTTAAAACCGTCTCGTCCATTCTCGTCTGTATCGCATTTAAAAACCTCCGCGCGGCGAGCTCCACGGCGGGCAGAGCGAGCGTAAATCTCCCACGTCGTGTGTGAGTGTCTGATATTAACAAGGAGAGCAGTAAAACGCGCCCGGCTCTGGCGTCGTTAGCTTTTGGCGCGGCGCCCTCTATGTTTATAATCGCGGAATATGTTAGCATCCGGCCCCAGTCACAGCGCCGCGCAGCCATGCTAACTCCAGACCCTAAATGCTAATTACAGCAGTAAATCATCTCACCGAGGGACTCCACGCTCACACAGACACAGAAGCGGAGAGACGCAAGATTCATCACGATCCAAATCTGAGCGGACGCAATTAGCAGATCATAGGAAAGTTAGCAGATTAAAGGTCATGTATTAAACTAAACGGACTCTTGTGGGCGTCAAAAACAGATCTGGAGTTGTGTTTTGTTTCAATCACACTTTATTTCTGGTCTGTTTACGTCCCCAAAGCTCAAAATGCTCAGTTCCACCTTGTGATGTCATGGTAGTTTTACCGTGAGTGTTGTACCTGAGCGCCTTTATATTTTGGCCGAACGTGAACTGAACTGTATTAGTGCCTGACGAACAAACTGTGAACGCCATTTAATTTTGTTTAATAAGGTGCCAGATTTTTTTTTATTTTTTGTTGTGTGTGTGTTCTAGATGAAAATCCAGTTAAACACACCGTAAAAAGCCCTTAATATTTATCTGCAAAACACACACATTTCTCTGATCTGTCCAAAATTGTATTCATCTAGTTTTCAGATTTAATTCTCTCCTTACTAGTTCTGAGATGCTTCATTTTATTCTAGAGGTCATTTATTTTTAGAGAACTTAAAACTTTCTTGCTGCGTGGACAGATCTTTTCACTACTTTTAAGTCATTTTCTGATAGATTTAAGTTTTAATATCTTTAAAATCTCCCTTTTCCTACAGCTCCATGGTCTGGGAAACATTTACAAAAACACCTTAAATTGGAATCTATGGTGTCACTTGGTAAATTCACGAAAACTGACAAGAGTAGGGGTGTGCAAAAATATTGAAATACTGATATATTGTATCGTTTAATGTGATGATACAGTATCAATATTGTGGGCTGCTGTATCCATATATCAACAAGAGTATTTTGTTTTTTTTTTGTTTTTTTATTCTTTTGTTACAGAGCTACAGTTTTGTAGCCTGATTCATCAGCCGGTTTCACTTCGTAGAAACTGTCTGACCTCGCAGTGTTAGACTTTGTTCGCTTGACGGTAGGGGTGTACTTTTTATAATTTTGCCAATCGCTGTTTTTTGGTCGTGGTGCACTTGTAAAGTGCCACTAACAGGGGCTAACTGGTATATTAAGCTTTTCCAAAATCTCGTAGGAAGAAGGACAATAACATCTTTCCCCTTGGTGAAATTCACCGGGGTCAGCCTCATCATCAGAAGAGCCTCTAGTCGGAAAATCCATGTTCAGGTGAAATTGTATTTCAAGATTTAAATATTTTAAGTAAGTAAATATTAAAAGTAATAAATATATTAAACCCTTAAAATACAGCAAAAAAGTTTGAGGAAATAATGATTTGGGTGGAAATGTCTGTCTTAAGTGTAACAGGGTTAATAATTGTCTGATTTTCAGGCAACAACTTGCAAAATGTTCAGTAATTCGAGCTCTACAACCTTCATTTCAATTTCATTTTCAATCTTTTTCTTTTAATATAGCATTGGTGGGTTTTTTGGGCAGGTCTCAAGGGGCATCCTGGTTAATTAAAGGTAAAATAGAAAAATAAAATGTTTAGAGTTTTTGCAGCGTGTTCTCCTTCATATCATAGACCTAATCATGAAGCACCATCGCGTACCAGCTCACAGACTGACAAACACTACATAGATTTCTTCTATTGACCACATGTAAACAACTCCACATGTTTATTATATTACGACTATAGCGCCAGTATTCTCAGTAGAAAACCACATAGTGAACATAACAACTGTAAAACAATTATTGCTCATTAAATGATAATTAAAGAGTGAAGTTACACAACCCAGTGCTTTGTTCCCGGGCTCTTTGTGGTGTATCTGTGTGTTGTTTTGCCTCTGGAGCTCCCCTGTGCTGCTGTGAGCCGTGTTGTTTTGCAGTGTTGGAGAGCGTCCCCCCGGGGAGCAGGGGTCAGGGCTCCACTCCAGTTTGATTTTGTATTTTATTTTTTGGGGGTCAGCAAATGCATCGCGGTTTGCGGAGTGACACTGGTCCCTGCTGTAACGGCACAACATGGGTGAAGGGAGTTTAAACAACTTCACTGCCACGAGGAAAAAAGAGAAAAGCAGATTTAACTTGTCAAGAGCTGGAATTTTCAAACATTTCACAGTTTTTTTGTTTTTTTGTTTAGATATATTTGGGTTTTAAAGGTCCGAAAGGTTTTAAAGAAACAACATTATGACATAGATCAGGTAAATGTGTAATATGGGCGTTTTAATGACTAAAAATATTTGTAAAACTTTGAGGGTTTGAATAGAGCCCAGGAGAGATCACTAAATTACTCAAACATGCATGGATGACATACAAAGCCACTTTAGGCCTGTTTTTAATCAGGGAACAACAACAACAACTATAATATGGGAGAAAAATCCATCTATCATTTGTTCATTTGTTTTTCAAAATAAAACCAAAAATATGAAAACAACTATTTTCTTCATTATTTGTTTCCAAAAGCAAAATGAAAAAAATGGATAATGACTGTTTCACATACAGCCTGATCCCAGGACTGAACCAGGACTAAAACAAGACTAAACCAGGTCTAAACCTGGACTAAACCAGGTCTAAACCAGGACTAAACCAGGTCTAAACCAGGACTAAAGCAAGACTAAACCAGGTCTAAACCAGGACTAAACCAGGTCTAAACCAGGTCTAAACCAGGTCTAAACCAGGACTAAACCAGGTCTAAACCAGGACTAAACCAGGACTAAACCAGGACTAAACCAGGTCTAAACCAGGACTAAACCAGGTCTAAACCAGGACTAAACCAGGTCTAAACCAGGACTAAACCAGGACTAAACCAGGGTCTAAACCAGGTCTAAACCAGGACTAAACCAGGACTAAACCAGGTCTAAACCAGGACTAAACCAGGACTAAACCAGGTCTAAACCAGGTCTAAACTAAATCTAAACCAGGTCTAAACCAGGACTAAACCAGGTCTAAACCAGGACTAAACCAGGACTAAACCAGGTCTAAACCAGGACTAAACCAGGTCTAAACCAGGTCTAAACCAGGACTAAACCAGATCTAAAGCAGGACTAAACCAGGTCTAAACCAGGTCTAAACCAGGACTAAAACCAGGTCTAAACCAGGACTAAACCAGGACTAAACCAGGTCTAAACCAGGACTAAACCAGGTCTAAACCAGGTCTAAACCAGGTCTAAACCAGGTCTAAACCAGGACTAAACCAGGTCTAAACCAGGACTAAACCAGGACTGAACCAGGATGTGTCAGGACGGGTCTGGAGGTGCGCCTGCGTACACTGTTGGGTGATCAGGACTGAGATCAGGACTGAGACTGAGATCGGGACTAGGACAAGGACTGAGACCAGGACTGATATCTTGACTGAGATAGTCCTGGTTTAGTCCTGGTTCAGTCCATTTGTGGCGCAAAAATCCGGCACCGCGGTTTAAGTCACGGAAACGGGAAATATCCGTTATGCGTTTTATCTATTATTCATTTAAACACAAAACTGAAAACAAGAATCGTTATCCGTTTTTTGTTTTTTTTGTTTTTCCATTTTAGTTTTGGAGACAAGAAAAGAAGATTTTTTCATTCTTATTTTTGGTTTTACTTTGAAAAACGAACAAATGATACATGGGTTGAGAAAGTTCAAAAAGCTGGTTTTGTATCATAAAAAGAATAAAAAACTAAAGTCTAGTGGTAAATAAACAGAGGAGATGATAGTGTAATCAGATGCAGTACTCCAGCTCTGTTCAGAATGATAATATAGTGTGATGGAGAGCAGTGATGAAGACTGAGGTGACATATGAGATGGGGTCACACGGAGGAGGCGGGGAGGAGGAGGGGGGGCGCGCGTATGTGTGTGCGCGTGTCATAACGGAGGCCGCTCGGGGGCAGTGCCAGAGGTGACCATCGCGCCATACGTTCCAAATTAAATCAATCGGAACAAAACAGAGGCGTCTCCTAGCAACAGGGTAACCGGAGCAACGGCGACGGTGACCCCCGAGCTCGACCCCTGAAATGGAGCGGTCTGCCACGGTTTCCCAAGGCCCGAGCGAGAGGCGCCGATTTACAGGTGAAGAAGAAGAGAAATGTGTCCAGAGCAAAGAAAACAACTATGTCACAACTGAATTTAGACCTGGTTTAGACCTGGTTTAGACCTAATTTAGACCTAGTTTAGTCCTTGTTTGGTCTGACTTTAGTCCACCTGCTTTCTATGCCAGAACAGAGAAGATATATGAAGGTTTAGACCTGGTTTAGTCCTTACTTGGGCTGACTTTAGTCCTCCTGATTTCAGTGCCATAACAGAAGATATATGAAGGTTTAGTCCTGGTTAGGACCTGGTTTAGACCTGGTTTAGACCTAGTTTAGACCTGGTTTAGACCTGGTTTAGACCTGGTTGGGTCTGACTTTAGTTCACCTGCTTTCTATGCCATAACAGAGAAAATAAATTAAGGTATAGTCCTAGTTTAGACCTGGTTAAACCTGGTTTGGTCTGGCTTTTAGTCCATCTGCTTTCTATGCCAGCACAGCAAAGATATATGAAGGTTTAGTACTGGTTTAGTCCTAGTTTAGTCCTAGTTTTGTCCTGGTTTTGACCTGAATTAGACCTGGATTAGACCTGCTTTAGTCCACCTGCTTTCTATGCCAGAACAGAGAAGATATATGAAGGTTTAGTCCTGGCTTAGACCTGGTTTAGACCTGGTTTAGACCTGGTTTAGTCTTTGTTTGGTCTGACTTTAGTCCACCTGATTTCTATGTCATAACAGAGAAGTTATATGAAGGTTTAGTCCTAGTTTTGTCCTGGTTTTGATCTGAATTAGACCTGGATTAGACCTGCTTTAGTCCACCTGCTTTCTATGCCAGAACAGAGAAGATATATCAAGGTTTGGTCCTGGTTTAGACCTGATTTGGTCTGACTTTAGTTCACCTGCGTCTTATGTCATAACAGAGAAGATATATGAAGGTTTAGTCCTGGTTTAGTCCTGCTTTAGACCTGGTTTAGACCTGATTTAGTCCTGGTTTGGTCCCATTTTAGTCCCAAATTAGTCTTGGTCTTAGTTTAGTCTTCGTTTAGTCCTGATTTAGTCCTGGTTTAGTCCTGATTTAGTCCTGATTTAGAACTGGTTTAGTCTTTGTTTGGTCTGACTTTGGTCCACCTCTGTATCATAACAGAGAAGATATATGAAGATCTAGTCCTGGCTTAGTCTTGGTTTAGTCCTGGTTTGGTCTGACTTTAGTTCACATGCTTTCTATGTCATAACAGAGAAGTTATATGAAGGTTTAGTCCTGGTTTAGTCCTAGTTTTGTCCTGGTTTTGACCTGAATTAGACCTGGATTAGACCTGTTTTCTATGCCAGAACAGAGAAGATATATGAAGGTTTGGTCCTGGTTTAGAACTGCATTAGTCCTGGTTTAGAACTGCTTTAGACCTGGTTTATTCTTTGTTTGGTCTGACTTTAGTCCACCTGCTTTCTGTATCATAACAGAGAAGATAAATGAAGGTTTAATCCTGTTTTAGTCCTGGTTTAGACCTGGTGTGTTTGACTTTACTCCACCTGCTTTCTCTGTCATAACAGAGAAGATAAATGAAGGTTTAGTCTTAGGTTAGACTTGGTTTGGACCTGGTTCTCTCCTCCTCCCTCTCTCCTCTCACTCCTCTTCTCTCTCTCTCCTCTTCCTCCCTCTCTCCTCTCACTCTTCTTCTCTTCTCTCCTCTCCTCTTCCTCCCTCTCTCCTCTCACTCTTCTTCTCTCCTCTCCTCTTCCTCCTCTCTCTCTCCTCTTCTTCTCTCCTCTCCTCTTCCTCCCTCTCTCCTCTCACTCTTCTTCTCTCTCCTCTCTCTCTCTCTCTCTCTCTTCTCTCTCTCTCTCACTCTCTCTTCTCTCTCTCTCTCACTCTTCTCTCTCTCTCTCCTCCTCTCTCCTCTCTCTCTTCTCTCTTCTCTCCTTCTCCCTCTTCTCCCTCTCTCCTCTCACTCTTCTTCTCTCCTCTCCTCTCCTCCTCCTCTCTCTCTCACTCTTCTTCTCTTCTCTCCTCTCCTCTTCCTCCCTCTCTCCTCTCACTCTTCTTCTCTTCTCTCCTCTTCCTCCCTCTCTCCTCTCACTCTTCTTCTCTTCTCTCCTCTTCCTCCCTCTCTCCTCTCACTCTTCTTCTCTTCTCTCCTCTCCTCTTCCTCCCTCTCTCCTCTTCTTCTCTTCTCTCCTCTTCCTCCCTCTCTCCTCTCACTCTTCTTCTCTCTCTCTCTCCCTCTCACTCTTCTTCTCTCCTCTCCTCTCCCTCCCTCTCTCCTCTCACTCTTCTGACAGCTGTACCTAAGTGGCAGTGTTCAGCGGGGGCCGGGTGGGACAGGAGTCTTTGCGCACGGCCCTTCGCGATGATGGACGATCGGGGAGGTGTGCGGTGAAGGCAGCGAGTGCACACGGCCCTTTTAGACCCATTAGAGGCAGACGTCCCCCCCCCCCCCCCACCCCGAACGCCGCGTCTCCTCTGTCGGCTGTTTAAAAAAAAGAGCTGGAGAAAAGAGCGTCTCCTCTCACAAAGCCGAGTCTCACACTCTTCAGACACGACTGTTTCCACAACACACACTTCAGCTTTGTGGACTGGATTTGTCACTTTTTCAAAACGAGCGAAAAGGCCTTTAGAATACGACCTACAAATGATCCTGTAGACCTGGATCAGACCTGGTATAGACCTGGTTTAGTCCTGGTCTAGTTCTGGTTTAATCTTTTAGTCCTGGTTTAGTCCTGGTTTAGTCCTGGTCTAGTCCTGGTTTAGTCCTGGTTTAGTCCTGGTTTAGTCCTGGTTTAGTCTTGGTTTAGTCTTGGTTTAGTCTTGGTCTAGTCCTGGTCTAATCCTGGTTTAGTCCTGGTTTATTCTTGGTCTAATCCTGGTTTATTCTTGGTTTGGTCCTGGTTCAGTCCTGGTTTAGTCTTGGTTTAGTCTTGGTTCTGGTCTTTTAGTCCTGGTTTAGTCCTGGTTTAGTCTTGGTTTAGTCTTGGTCTAGTCCTGGTTTAGTCCTGGTTTAATCCTGGTTTAGTCTTGGTCTAATCCTGGTTTATTCTTGGTCTAGTCCTGGTTTAGTCCTGGTTTAGTCCTGGTTTAGTCCTGGTTTAGTCTTGGTTTGGTCCTGGTTTAGTCTGGTGGTTTAGTCCTGGTTTAGTCCTGATTTAGTCTTCGTTTAGTCTTGGTTTATTCCTAGTTTTGTCCTGGTTTAATTTTCATTTAGTCCTGGTTTAGTCTTGGTTTAGTCCTGCTTTGGTCCTGATTTAGTCCTGGTTTAATCCTAGTTTTGTCCTGGTTTTGTCCTTGTTTAGTCCTGGTTTAGTCCTGGTTTAGACCTGGTTTAGTCCTGGTTTAGTCTTGATTTAGTCCTGGTCTAGTCCTGGTCTAGTCCTGGTTTAATCCAACACAATACTACTTTTCAAAAACACTACTTGAATTAAAAACATTGATCTTGGTTTGAGCTGTTTTTTTTTTTTTTGCCGTTCCTGCAGATCTACAGTCCAGAGTTTAAAAGATTACTACAATTTCACTTGAAACTTACTCGCAATGTGCATTAAAAAATACGTTTTAAAATATATCTGAATGTACGATTTAATTCCAACAAAAACGAAAACAATCAAAGGGGATTAAATAAATGACGACACCGAACCTTGAATTTCGAACTGAAGCCATTTCCCTCACAGAAGTTCTACTAAAATAAATCTAAGATGTACACACGGTGAAACTTTTGCAGAAATAAATCACACTGTTTTTATTCTAAACTCTGTCACCATCACATGCGACAGCTCCACTAATTATCGACTCCTTCATTTAGCGCTCGTGTCAACAACAGTCTCCTCGCAAAAGTTCAAAATGTTCACCGAATTTCTCACAAACGAAAATAACAACTCATTTTCGTCTTTAATAGTTTTAATAGTTTTAATCTCTGACACACGTGGATGATTATGGTGTAATTTGGACGTTTTAAATCGCAGTATTGACCGAAATAAAAAAAAAAAATGTGAAAAAAAGTTTGGTCATTTCTGTGTTAGAAAACTGTGGCGTCCAGTGGGATTTGACGTCGCTGTAATCGTCATGACAACAAAGCGCCGCAGGTTGTGGGCTCCTCCGATGGATCGCTGCACATCACACGAGAACAGAGGTTTTATTTATTGATTTTTTTTTACATTTGGATAAAAACGACGACGTGATGCTGCGGAATCGTACGTGTGTCACAGATGAAGAAAATAAAACTGTAGAAGGAAGCGTACGTCACAGTGGGAGTGTTGGAAAACACTCCAAATCCAACTTCAAGTGAGGAAATGATGGGGGAGGAGAGGAAGGACTTGGTTTAGTCCTGGTTTAGTCCTGGTCTAGTCCTGGTTTAGTCCTGGTTTAGTCCTGTTTAGTCCTGGTTTAGTCCTGGTTTAGTCCTAGTGGTTTAGTCCTGGTCTAGTCCTGGTTTAGGTTTAGTCCTGGTTTAGTCCTAGTGGTTTAGTCCTGGTCTAGTCCTGGTGGTCTAGACCTGGTTTAGTCCTGGTCTAGTCCTAGTGGTTTAGTCCTGGTCTAGTCCTGGTTTAGTCTTGGTTTAGTCTTGGTCTAGTCCTGGTTTAGTCCTGGTTTAATCCTGGTTTAGTCTTGGTCTAGTCCTGGTTTAGTCTTGGTTTAGTCCTGCTTTGGTCCTGATTTAGTCCTGGTTTAATCCTAGTTTTGTCCTGTTTAGTCCTGGTTTAGTCCTGCTTTGTCCTGATTTAGTCCTGGTTTAATCCTAGTTTGTCCTGGTTTAGTCCTGGTTTAGTCCTGGTTTAGTCCTGGTCTAGTCCTGGTTTAGTCCTGGTCTAGTCCTGGTCTAGTCCTGGTTTAGTCTGGTTTAGTCCTGGTTTAGTCCTGGTGGTCCTAGTCCTGGTTTAGTCCTGGTCTAGTCCTGGTTTAGTCTTAGTCCTGGTTTAGTCCTGTTTTAGTCCTGGTCTAGTCAGTGGTGGTCTAGTCCTGTCTAGTCCTGGTTTAGTCCTGGTGGTTTAGTCCTGGTTTAGTCCTGGTTTCCTGGTCTAGTCCTGTTTAGTCCTGGTTTAGTCCTGGTTTAGTCTAGTCCTGGTCAGGCCTGGTTTAGTCCTGGTAGTCCTGGTTAGTCCTGGTTTAGTCTTGGTGGTTTAGTCCTGGTGGTCTAGTTCTGGTTAGTCCTGGTTATTCTGTTTAGTCCTGGTTTAATCCTGTGGTCTAGTCCTGGTCTAGTCCTGGTTTAATCCTGGTTCAGAGAAGAAAGAGAGGGAGGGAGAAGAAGAAGGTGTAGGAGGAGTAAGCGAGAGAGACAGAAAGAGGCAAAGAGAGGAGGAGAGGAGGGAGAGAGACGGAAAGAGAAGATGAAGGAGAGAGAGAGAGGAGGAGAGGAGGGAGAGAGGAGAGTAGAGAGGGGGAGAAGACAGAGAGGGAGAGAGAAGAAGGAGGAGTAGGAGAAGAATGAGAAGAAGAATAGAGGGCTGTTGTGTGGCTCTGTCGTGTGGCTCTGTGGCTCTGTGTGTGGCTCTGTGTGTGGCGTGTGTGCTCTGTGTGGCTCTGTCGTGTGGCTCTGTCGTGTGGCTCTGTCGTGTGGCTCTGTCGTGTGGCTCTGTCGTGTGGCTCTGTCAGCTCTCCGTCGTCTCGTCTTCCACACTTCACACGTGACATCACACAACAACGCGACTTAAAGCTCCACCGTGTCACTTCCTGGAGGCGTCATGTCACCTGAACGATTCCAGGAAAAAAGAAAGATAAAACTTCGGAACGTTCTCCACGGAGACAGACACGATCGCGATAAGAAATGCAACAACAAAAGCAAAAAACTTTACCATTTGTCTTAAAAAAAAAAGCTACATTTGCCAAAAATAATGATTAAAACGTGTATTTAGCCTTAGAGGATGGAATGGAGGAGGGAAGGAGAGAGAGAGAAGGAATAGAGAGGGTTAGAGAGAAGGGGAGAGGAGAGAAGGAAAGAGGAGAGAAGGAATAGAGAGGGTTAGAGAGAAGGGGAGAGGAGAGGAGAGAAGGAAAGAGGAGAGAAGGAATAGAGAGGGTTAGAGAGAAGGGGAGAGGAGAGGAAAGGAAAGAGGAGAGAAGGAATAGAGAGGGTTAGAGAGAAGGGGAGAGGAGAGGAGACACGGGGCAGAGAAAGAGGAGAGGGGAGAGGAGAGGAAGGAGAGGAGAGGAGGAGGGAGACAGAGAGGCAGAGAAGGAGAGGATAAGAGAGAGAGGCAGAAGGAGGGAAAGAAATGAGGAGAAGAGGGAGAGAGAGGGAAAGAGAGGATGAGGAGAGAGGAAGAGGTTAAAGGAGAGAGATGGGGTCAGAGAGGGGTGGGTGAGAGAGAGGAAGGAGAGGAAAGAAGGAGGGAGACAGAGAGGGAGAGAGAGATAGAAGGAGGGAAAGAGGAGGAGTGGAGGGATAGAGGATGAGGAGAGAGGGAGAGGTCAAGAGAGAGAAAGAAGGAGGAAAAGAGGAGAGAGAGGGGGTCAGAGAAGAGTGAGTGAGAGAGAGGAGAGGAAGGAGAAGAGAGGAGGAGGAAGGCAGAGGGGTAGAGAAGGAGAGAGAGATAGAAAGAGGGAAAGAGAGGAGGAGTGGAAGGGGAGAGGGAAAGAGGATAAGGAGAGAGAGAGAGGAAGGAAAGAGAGGAGGAGAAGAGGGAGAGGGAAAGAGAGGATGAGGAGAGAGGTTACGGGAGAGCGAGGAGGACGGGGAAAGAGGAGAGGGGGAGATAGAAGGAGAGGAGGGGAAGACGAGATGAGGAGAGAGGGAGCGGATAAGGGAGAGAGAGGAGAACGGAGAAAGAAGAGAGGTGAGAGAGAGGAGAGGAGAGAAGGAGGGAGACAGAGGGGAAGAGTGAGAGAGAGAAGGATGGAAAGAGGAGGAGAAGAGGGAGGGAAAGAGAGAATGAGGAGAGAGGTTAAGGGGGGTCGGAGAAAGAGGAGAGAGGGAGATAGAAGGAGGGAAAGCGAGGAGGAGAAGATGGAGGGAGAGGGAAAGACAAGATGAGGAGAGAGGGAGCGGAAAAGGGAGAGAGAGGAGGACAGAGAAAGAAGAGAGGGGTGAAAGAGAGGAGAGGAAGGAGAGGAGAGGAGGAGGAAGACAGAGAGGAGAAGGATGGAAAGAGAGGATGAGGAGAGGAGTAATTCGGCTTTAAAATCAGAATAAAACCACTCAGTTACTTCGGAATTAAGTTCAATTCCGAATAATCATTTTCATTAGGAATTAAGTGTTTAGATGGACTTTTAAAAGCGGAATTAAATGATTTTTATTCGGAATTGTGGTCGTCGAGGTCTGTACTTTCCTCAAATCCTCCTGTTTTTTTTTGTTTTTTTTACGTTTCACCTTCTGCTTCTTTTTGACACAACACGAAAAAAAAAAAAAAAAGTCGTTTTTTGTGAAGAGTCGAGGCCCTCGTGCGCGGAGCCGTGTTTTTCCCAGCCTCATCCGAGCGTGACTGTCACTGCTCCCGGGAACACTCTGGGAGCAGGAGACCCCCTCTATCCCTCTCTCTCTCTCTCTTTTCCCTCTTCCCCTCTTCCTCCCGCCCGGTCCTATCTCGTCCGCCGGAATGAGAGTTTTCCGTAACGAGCTCGGGCAGATAACGAGCGCGGCCTTTGAGCGGGGAGCGCGCGCCTGTCTCTCCCGATCAGAGCGGGCGAGAGGGTGGGGAAAAAAAAAAAAAAAAAAGGGAGAAGGGGGAAACGGCGGGAATGTGCGGGGTCCGGAACAATGGAGCTGCTCGGAGAAACAAAAGCGGACGGACGGCGGCGGTTGGATTATGTGGAGGAGAAGAGGAGGAGGGAGGGAGAGAGATAAAAGGAGGGAAAGAGGGAGAGGAAAAGGGAGAGAGGTGGGATGGAGAAAGAGGAAAGGGATGAGAAAGAGAGAGAAAGGAGAGGAGGAAGGAGAAAGGGGCAGAGAGGGAGAAGGAGGGAAAGAGAGAAGGAGAGAAAGAGGGGGAAAGATGAGAGGAGTGAGAGAAAGGAGAGGAGTAGGGAGACAGAGGGGCAGAGAGGGAGAGAGATATAAAAGGAGGGAAAAGAGAGATGAGGAGAGAGGGAGAGGATAAGGGAGAGAGAGGTGGGACGGAGAAAGAGGAAAGGGATGAGAAAGAGAGAGAGAAAGGAGAGGAGAGGAGGAAGGAGAAAGAGGGGCAGAGGGAGAAAGAAGGGGAAAGAAGATAAGGAGAGAGGGAGAGAAAGGAGAGGAGTAGGGAGACAGAGGGGCAGAGAGGGAGAGAGATACAAAAGGAGGGAAAGAGAGGAGGGGGAGGGAGCGAGAGGGAAAGAGAGGATGAGGAGGGGGTGGAGAAAAGAGGAGAGGGGTGAGAGAGGAGAGGAAGAAGAAGAGAGGAGGAGGGAGGCAAAGGGAGAGAGACAGGAGAGGAGGAGAAGAGGGAGAGAGAGGATAAAGGAGAGAGAGGCGGGGTGGAGAAAGAGAAGAGAGGAGGAGAGAGACAGGGGGTAGAGAGGGAGAAAGAGATAGAAGGAGGAGAAGAGGGAGAGAGAGGGGAATGAGGAGGGGGTGTGGAGAAAGGAGAGGGGTGAGAAAGAGAAGAAGGAGAGAAGGAGGGAGAGAGAGGGAAGGGGGGAGAAGGAGGGAAAAGAGGAGAAGAGGAAGAGAGAGGATGAGGAGAGAGGGAGAGGTTAAGAGAGAGCAAGGGGTGAGAGAGAGGAAAAGAAGGAGAGGAGAGGAGGGAGACAGAGAGAGAGATAGGAGGGAAAGAGGAGGAGAGAAGAAAGAGAGGGAAAGAGAATGAGGAGGAGGGGCGCAGAGAAAACGGAGAGGGGTGTGAGAGAGGAGAGGAAGGAGAGAGAGCTAGGAGGAGGAAAAGAGAGGAGGAGAGGAGGGAGGGAAAGAAAGGGGGGATTGGTGGAAAAGGGCGGGTTTTGCAGGGTCACGTTTACTGTGTTGGTCACTGTTATAGGATTAAAAAAAGGCGGGAAGAGAGAGAGACAGAGAAAGAGAGAGAATGAAGATGGAGGGAGGGAGAGAGAAGGGGACAGATGGGCAAGAAAAGAGGAGGATGGAATAAGCAAAAGAGCGGGAGAGGGAAACAGTAAACAGGAGAGAGAGTGAGGCAAATGGAAGAGAAGAGAAGAGAAGAGAAGGGAGGAGGACGAAAGGAGACAATGGAGAAGAAAGAGACGGAGAGAGCAGAGGATGAAAAAAAAGAAGAAGTGAAATGAGAGGCAAGAGAGAGAGAAAGAAGAGAAGAGAGGGAGAGAAAAGTGATGAGAAAAAGAGAGAGAGAGAGAGGGGGAGGAGAAGACGGCGCTCCGTTGTGTCCATCTGTTGACCCACATGACACCGAGTCCAAAACACAAGACTCACAACACACACACACACACACACACACACACACACGAGGTACAACACAGATACACAGATAATCCAATCCAACTTGATTTGTGCAGCACATTTTACCAACACAAAGTCTCCAAAGTGCTGCACACAGTACACACACTATAAAAAAACACATTAAATGAAATAAAGTATAAAATAAAGAAGGAAGCAGGGTTAGTCGAGGAGCCAAAGTCTCAAAAGCTCAATAAAATGGGTTGTCTGTTATACTTTTGTTTGTGTTTTTTTTTGTTTTTTTTGTTAACTGTGACCCTAAGGACCAATCATTGGAGGGTCTGCTCTTCCAGAAATATCACGGGAAAAAAACAAAAAAACTGTGGCCATTTTAGTGTATGTGACCTTCATTTTTTGATCGAAATTATGGAAAAATGAAAATTTCCTGAAATCCTCACTGGTTGGGTCAGCTGTCAATAAAAGCATTCCAGATGCACAGAACACATGTGGTGAAAACATTCAGTGAAAAAAATCATTCCTGAAACACATTTCAGGATGTCTGCAAAGCGCGGTGAGGAGTCAGCTGTGGTTAGCACCGTGGAGGGTGGAGTTCTGCGTCGGTCCTTTAGCTCACAGTCACCTGACGGTCTACGGGGGCGCGTCTCTGGTGTTTCATCGCTGCAAATATCGTGGTAATTTTAAAACCTACCACTTCAATCCAGGTTAAAAAAGCATTGTAATGAGAGTTACTGACATTTGTACTGAGTAAAATATTACTATTTTTCCCCTGTAATACCTTACATTACTGCGTTACTGCAAAAAGCAACACATTACTGTAATTTGTTACTTTTATAACACGTTACTCCCAACACTGCCCACCACAAACCCGTGACCTCTGTCGAAAGTGTATTTTCAACCACTGGGGATGTTGTACCTGCAGCAGATTTACACTTACTGCACACAAAGTACACAAGTTGTTTTTTTTGACCAAAAATATGAAGATTTCATTTATTTTTCATTTCATTTATTTATTTGTTTGAGCCAGGTACAGCAAAATGAAGATTGAGTAAAAGTTCATGCTGAAACTGTTAGTACTGCGGTTTACTATTTGAAAAGTTTTGTTTCTGTTTACAAGAAATGTATTTATTATAATATTTCATACATTTGTTGCTCATTTGAGAAAATTTTATTTAACTTATTATTATTACCAAGCAGCACTTTGCATTTATTTTATTTTCCCGTTTGTATAATGTTAAATTGTTGGTTTAATAAACACACCAATGAACAACGCACAAGTGGTTTTGCATTTTGTTCTCATTCTGTACCAAAAATGTGTTAAACGCCGTGTTAAAAACCGGTGAGTAAACGTGTGTTTTTAAATGAGACTTAAAGAATCGAGTGAAAGGGGGGCGCTTAATGAGACGGGGGGAGAACGTTCCAAAGGTTGGGGCCAACCACAGAAAAGGTCCGGTCACCCCAGGGTCACCCCAGGGTCACCCCAGGGTCACCCCAGGTCACCCCAGGGTCACCCCAGGGCACAGGACATCCAACAACCACACAATTACAATGTCCGAATCCCAAAACTAAAATATGACAATATCAGAACCAGAAACAAAAGTGAAATGGTTCAAAAGACTTGAAAAGATCGACTTTAACAATAGATGCATCCCACTGGGAAATCAAAGCTGGCTCACTTTTTCAGATCCTTCCCAGTATGCATTGAGCGATGACCAGAAGTCCAAAATTCATGATGCATGTATTGTCTAAATCACGGGTGTCAAACATAAGGCCCGGGGGCCAGATCCGGCCCTCCAAGACCTTTAATGTGGCCCTTGGGTGATTTTCTACTAAAATGTTTTAATTATATTTAATATATATTTAATTTTCTGCAGGGCTTAGCATAGCAGTGTCTCCAGCGTCTCTGTACGTGGCCCCTCCCACCAGAGCAGCACAAATGAAGACTTGTCGTTTTGACTGTTGACCGTGACATCCTCATCAGCAAAATGTCCAACATGAGAAAAGTGGAGCTGAGTGTAGAATTTTCTAAGAAAAATTGACTTATTCCTGTTTGCATACAAGTTGTTGTTAAAACATTGTGTTGAAATTAAATTTTTCTTCAAGTTTCAGGTTGTTCATGATATTATAATATTATAATAAGAAAGAGTTAATCAATTAAAAAAGATTTCTGTAATAGATTTGCATTTCGCTGCACAAATATTTGAAGTTATTGTTATTTTTGGGGTACATATGACATGAGTTTTCTGATCTGGCCCCTTTCGGATCAAAGTAGGTTGGATTCGGCCCCCGGACCAAAATGAGTTTGACACCCCTGGTCTAAATAAAGAATATTTTTATTATCATTGCGGTTTCAGAATCAGTATCGAGTCTATTCCTTCGTGTCAAACTCTCCTCCTCCTCCCTGCTCTGTACGCGCTACTCTTTAATTACACCCTGGGCTAATTATGATGAAGCCGACTCGTCCCTGCGAGACCTGAGACCTGAGAGCAGACTCACACGCACAGGTCCACGCTGTGATGATAAAAATACGACCACAGACACGGATAAATATAACACCGACGCTGCTGCTGCTGCTCGTCACACTCGTCGTTCACAAACACAAAGACTAGAGACTCCGTACGTGTTCTAGAAACGGGTCAGAATTTCAGATGGAGAGCAGGAGTCTATAGATCTTTTTTTTTTTCTTTCACCACTATACCATAATGCAACTGGAGGAGAGGAAGGAGTAAAGAGGTGGGATGAGAGGGTCAGAGAGTGAGGGCACAATGAAGATCCGTCCGTTGTCTTTCTGTCTTTAATGGAAGGACATCCATCTTATTTAATCTGCTTTATGATCTGCAAATTGTTTTATGATTGTTTCGTTCAACATTTAACAGAAGGAAGCAACAAAACTCCTTCTAATTTGGAGCCAAATATTACTCTGGTTGAGATATAATGCTCCAGCAAATGAGTGGAACAGTCGACTGTTAAAATCCAGTTTTTGCTATATTTCTGATACTTATTTAGAATTTATTACCATATTTTTCGGACTATAAATCACACTTTTTTTCATGGTTTGGGTGGTCCTCAAGTGCTAGTATCTGCTACTCCTGTACCACTTTCACTTCTTGATCTACTGCACATGTCTCCTGCAGAAAGAGCCTCTGTTCTGTCTGTATCATGTCAGTCGATCGCACCATTACTTCTGAACCACTGAATAATTTAAACAAACTTATCAAAGACGACTGAGAAGACTGAACACAAATGCTCCCAAAAATAAAATCAGATTTTGCAGATTACAAACTGCAAGTCGTGAAATCTGCAGCTGAAAATGGAAATCGAGCAGCAGAAAGAAAGTTTGGAGTGAGAGAGAAACTTGTGACACCGGGAGGATGCACCATGAAACTTTCCTGAAGTCACTGGATGGATGGACAAAGTCTGGACTTCAGTGACAACGAAACCATCCTGTCAGGATTCAGAAAGACCTGAATAATTCTAACTGGAACTGATGCTGAGTCTGACGACAGCGACACAGAAGAGGAAGTGTCGCTCTGTTTACCTCTGGAGGTCGTGGAGTTGTTCAGAAGTGACAACGAGGATGAAGAATTGAATAGATTTAGTGATTTGGAGTGAGATGGAGAGTTTGTTAAACTTGTTCTGTTCTGTTGTTTATGTTATAGTTTATCTGAAGAACTGTTCATATGTGACGTTAACAGTCTGTTGTTCTCTCTTCTATTGTTATTACTACAACTTGACTTTCAAAAGGAAATGTTGGTTCCTGGTCTCTGATTTTATAGAATGAATTTCCCCCAAAAAAGTGTGACTTATATATGTTTTTTCTTCTTCATTACTTATTTTTTGGCTGGAGCGATACTCCGGAGCGATTTATATCTTTTACACTTTGTTATTATATTATCTTGTGATGAATGAGTTACTGTGTCCAAATAATTCCTTTGTGGATCAATAAAGTTTGTCTAAGTCTAAGTCTAAAGTTCCTGTTACCTAAACTATAGAAACTCACACCTGCCAGAAGATCTTTTATAACAAAGACAACGGTACGACCAAATCAAAACAAATACAAATTGCATCATTTATACTCTAGTCTAGTCACCGTTTTAACTTTCACTTGCTTCAAAATCAGGATGCACCGATTCGGCTTTTCCTGTTCTCATACCAATGTCAATACTTTGGCTTTACTATCTGCCGATACCGATATTAATCAATACCAGGGCAGAGACTGAAAACAGAACTGGTTTCCTTTAAACACAAACAGCGTATAGTCAAAATATGAGACGTTTTGGGTCAATAAATCATCCTGATACACAAAAGTGGGATATTGTATCACTGCATTTTTATTTGACACTGAACTAATCAAAAACAACAACAAAAAAAGACACAAGAAAAGATTTTTTTTTTTTTTGTTTTTTATGTAAGATGTTTGTCCATGTTTGTCATTGCTTTGTCTGGAATGTTTCACAGCATGGCATTAAACCTTTCCTTTCTATCTTCATGGTGACCAAACCAGACCAAGTTACAGGTCAGATCTGTGGAGAGGCGACCCCGCTCACAGTCAGAATGTTGTTTTTCTAGGTATTTTTGAGCTTTAAAACCACCTGTAATTGAATAAACGTGAGGTACAGCTGCTTAATGTCACACTGTGGAACATTCCAGGCAGAGCAATGACATCTCCATAGAAACAAGCAAGTGATTGACCCCCAACCGAAAAGTTACACAGTACACCTTTATCTTTCTCCTTTTTCCCATTGGTTGTGTTTAGTGTCTGAAGGTGTGTGTGTGTGTGTGAGCGGCACCGTCTCTCACTCTCACATTGTGTATTCCGCCGCTGTGTTTGGGAGGATTTTTCAGAGCGCTCCCGTTTCCTGCGGTCAGCAAAGAGTCTCCAGTCAGGGCCGGCTCTAAAGTCTTTGGCTAATCGCGGAGATAAGATGCCCGTGCAGTCGGATTTAGCGGAACAATGTCGAGAATAATGTGTAAAAATAGCACCGCTTCCAAATGCCCGGGATGACGAGAGGACGGCTCCAAAACACTCAACACAGACTTTTGAAAGGTCCACGCTTATGTAACATGATTCCTGTGTTGGTTGGGGAGTCCATCACCTGTTTGTTTCTATGGATACGTCATTGCTCTGCTTAAAATGTTCCACAGTGTGACATCAAACAGCTCTACCAACAGCTCTATTTATTCAATTACAGGTGGTTTATAGCTCAAAAATACCTAGAAAAACAGACATTGTGACTGTGAGCGGGGTCGCCTCTCCCCAGATCTGACCTGTAACTTGGTCTGGTTTGGTCTCCATGGAGATAGAAAGGTTTAATGCCATACTGGTCACGTTTACATGATGTTTTCTAAATCCAAATTAATTGTTCTGAATTAAATAGTTCTGATTTAAAATATTCTTCTTCGAGTTTACATGGAAATAATAATTCCAAATTGAGATTTACATGGAAAACATGTTAAATCGCCTTTGTTTAATTTGTTTAAACGTCTGAGAGTTTTAATTTTGGTACACAAAGTTTTTAATCATCTTGCTCCACCTTCTCTAAAGGAGTTTGTGAAAAGAAATTCAAATCGAACAACAAGAGCAGCTCTAGAGGCGACTGCTCTGTGCCGTTTAGGAAAAGTACTTTTGGACAAATCTCTTTTGCTTATCGAGCAGCTCAAACATGGAATACAGAGTTGCTCATATACGAGAACTTTCAACACTGGCAGCATTTTTTAAAACATTAAAACGGTGGTTATTCAATGGTCAAATATGTCTCCATGTTTAACCAATTTACATTTTCTTTATTTTGAGGGGTTGTTGGTTTAACTCTTGGTTTAACTCTCAAACTCTTGACTTTGAACTTCAAATGAACAGTTTGAAACTAATTGTATGTATAGTGAGTGAGCTGGTGTTATGTACTTTTGTGTTATTGTTGCTGTACTTTCCTTTGTCCTGTAGATGATTTTACATCAACCTGCCGAGGGACTGAAGATGGAAATTACCCACGTTGGCTATAATCTTTACATTTTTACATTTTTAATGTTCATTAATATGTGCTGTCCGTTTACTAGGGATGGGCATGATTAGTTGATTAATCGATAATTGATCATTAAGAATTTCATCGATTACGTAAATTTTAATCGACAAACCGAATGTAGGTTGCTGTGTGTAGCCTGACCAAACAGGGTCTGTACATGTGTCTCTGCATCAGAAGGAGTGAGCAGATACAAACAGTCGGTCAGTCTGCAACGTACCGAAGCACAAAAGTGTATTTAACGATGATTTGTACAAGAAATTCCACGCTTTCCGTTGTGTTCGGGACAAGTGTGAGTCCATGTGCACAGTGTATAAAGCAGCACATATGTTTTGGTGTCCAGAGGGAAAAAGTTTTACCAGGTGAGAGTCGCGCAGTGTCGATGACGAGGACCCACCTCCCTCCCCCGTACGGTGTCCTGGTTTTGACAAATGCAAATATGGTCACACTAACCTGTATTCACCTGAGTCATGTCTTTTAATCCAACAGAAACTTGACCGCATCAGTGACACAAGAGCTGTAGTTTTATCTTCACTGAGTTTATGCAAATTAGCGATGTGGTTTTAAGTTTTGTTTCTGTGAGAGTTGCACAAAACTGAATTAAACACATTATAATGTCAAACGGGCTGATGTGGCTCTAGAGTGGTTACGGTTTATATGTCGTAAAGTTGAATTTATTTATGCAGATTAGTAGTGCAGATAGTAATAATAATGATGATCATTTTAATATAAAAACGTTAATGATTAATCGATAATTGATCATTACGACGATCTATTAAGAAAATTTCATCGAATGCCCATCCCTACCCTTTACAAATAAATAAAATAATAATAAGAAATAAGGATGGGGAAGGGTTCTGATTGGACAGAGACACGAACTTATTTACGTCGACCGGAAGAAAACACACACTTCAGCTGCTACCGGCTTTTTTCTCATCTCGGTTTGTCGTTACACCACGGACACAAACACCATCCAAACTTTTTTCGCAGTCGTTCTGATGATAATTGTGCAGCAGCTGGAGAATTCTGTCATCACGCTTTACGTCTGTCGACTGAGGAGGAGAAGGGAAGAGTGTCGAAGAAGGACAAACTGAGTCAACAGCTGCTCTACCTCAGCCCACTCCCACATCCCGCTCACAAATCCAAAGAGACGTGGATGAAAGTCCGAAGCCAGGACTGGTGGAGCCGGATCATCCGGATCAAGTCTGAAGGGCGACACAACGAAGCATGTGCAGTACGACCAGAATAATTTTTAAGAATAAACGTTTACGTGATCGAGGAATAAATTAATTCACCTTTAAAATCGGAATAAACCCCACACTTACTTCGGAATAATCATTTTCATTAGTTTTTAGTGTTTACATGGTCTTTTTAAAGCAAAATATATATATATTTTTTTATCTGGAATTAAAGCTCTCATGTAAACGTGGCAACTGTGAAACATTCCACTCAAAGCGATAACACCTCCATGGGGAAAAGCATTTGACGGACCCTCCACCAGAAAACTTCCACAATGCACATTTACCGTCTTGTGTTCTTTTTAAAGACATCAGAGCCCATCTTCAGAACTGTCAGCGAGCAGCCAAATCATGTCAGCAAGGTAAATACATCTCCTACTCTATTATCTTTAAAAAGACGAAAGAAGTGAATGCACGAAAGAAGATCAAGTGAACGTTTTTGGATTTGATTTCTGTGTTGTCAAGGAGAAACATTGTACAAAATTGATGTTTTAGAGCTTTTCGCCATGTTACAGTTGATTCCTTTTCTCATTTACTCTCTCAAAGATGTACTTAAAGTGATTTGAACATGTTTGAGTATCTTTATTCTCCCGTATTCAAGACCTCACAGCTTCCACTGGGCACCACAATTTTCTAACGAGTCATTTCAGATGAAAATTTGAATATGAATGAAGATTTTAAATGTCGAAAATACAACAGAACGATCCACAGATTAGAACTATAGCAGACAAAACCACAATAGGTCTTTTTAAGGTAAAATAAAGAGTCAAATCTATCTTCGGAATGGTAAAAAGTCCTCAAAATGGCACCTCTAAACAGGAAACCTTTACTTGTTAGCCTAGAAGAAGGTTACATTTCATAAAACGTCCTTTAATATTATTTCAGTGCTCAAATTACCTTTCATTCAGTTCATTCAGCTCCTCGGCAGCTCCTAACCTCATGAAAGGGCTTTCCATCTCCACTGAAGCAGCTAGTGTAATTACATCCTCTGTTTAAAGCCCCACTGTGTAACATTTTAGACCAAAAATATGGACTGAAATAAAAGCCGGGATCAGTCTCCAGAAAATGAGTACAAGTCAAAGTAATTTCCTCAAAAATGTACTAAATATTTATGTCGGAGGTTTTGACTCACAATTCTTGATCTTGCTTATGTACTTTATTTGAATTTACAGCTTCCGACAAGCACAAAACACCAAGAACACTTAAAGACGCATTAAAATGTTTCACAGTGTGGCATTAAAGCTTTATATTTTCAAGGAGACTAAACCAGATCAAGTTAAAAGTCAGATCTGTGGAGAGGCGACCCCGCTCATGTCAGAATGCCTGTGTTTAGTAGGTATTTTTGAGCAATAAAACCACACGTAACTGAAATAAATACAGTTTTTTTGTTTTTTGTTTTTTTACTAAATAAAATGCTTTCAAATTCTCAAAAATCGGCAGTGCACTTTATTATCCAGGGGGACCTTATGTATTAATTCTGGTTGAGTTTACTGACCTCGAACCGATTTTATGTGGTAAACAGCACTCAGAAATCTGTCAAAATGTTTTAGTACGACTTTGGTAAACTACGAAGCCGCGCCGGTTGATGGATTGTCGGAGAATTTCGGCTGCTGTAGTCAGGGGCCTCGCGGAGTAAAGAGCGAAGTAAAGTTCTTTGTTGGCATTTATGGCATCAATGAAATGCTACAGAGAATATATGTCCATTCAGATATACGGTCAATGCTATGACCTGCAGACTAAGGCCTCGTCCACACTAGTGCGTATTCGAGTCATTTTCGTTGTGGATGCAGTGTTCGTTCACACTAATCTGATGGAAAAAGGCTCCAGAGACATTATGATCTGGTGCCACAAGCTCTCATAAATTCATCTGAGTACAGATCTGATCTGGCAGTGTGGACGCCTGAAAACGCTGATACACTGACGTCACTGTGACTTGCGCCTTCCTGATTCGCTGGATTTGTGACATCGGTCATGTGATGCTATATAAACAAACCATAGACAAACAGGAAACAGAGTAGCTAGAACTACTTGCTAGTACACGGTCCACGAAAAGACTGTTTTCATGCTTGAAATCTTTCTTGGCTCGAAATCGGCTGCTACAACTTACGAGTGTTTAAGCAGTTTTACGTTAAAAGTTGAAGTATAGTTCTAAAGGTCTGTGCATATGACCTGCAGACGTGTAATCTCTGAAAAGTCTGAACCATCTCCAACATGACAGAAGCACAGAACAGACTCACCATCAGCAGAACACCCCTCTGTCACAGAAACAACACTCATATTCCACTGAGTCGTGTCCTTTAGTCCGACAGAAGCTGAACCGTATCAGCACACAAGGAGCGAGCTGTTTTTTCAGAGCTTAAAGTTTATGCAAATGACCCATGTGGTTTTAAGTTTCGCTTCTGTAAAACGTAAACAAATGTGCGCAAAGCTGCATTAAACACATTATTACTTATTACTCCTCGTAGGAAATAAAAATCCAAACTTAAATGATCCACTCACATTCATAATACACATTCACCAAATAGAATTACGCCATGATCTGCCAATGGATCTATCGTGAATGTCTGGGATAAGGATGAGTCTCAAGTGTCGTCCGTTTGTTTCACTTAATGCACCTTATAATTCGGTGCAACTTTTGTATGAAAACAGACGAAAGAATTCAACATTACTGATATTGCACCTTCTAGCCCAAAAAATACGCTACATACTGTGAAACATTTTAAGTAATGGAATGACATATCCATAAAAAGAAGCAGGTGACGGACCCTCAACCAAAAAGTTACACAGTGCACCTTTAAAAACGTAACATCACAAACTTATTTTTAGCAAACCCCCCACAAAAAACACTAGTACATTTCATTTCAGCATTTGCGTATAGTACTACAATTCTCTACATGAGTAAACAAGACTCCAGGCCCACTCGTCTCCGGTATTTTCTCTCAAATACAGACGCTAAATGCCAGTTTGCGATTGGCTGCTCCCAGTGTGAGTTTTATATTAGACTCGAATTCAGATGTCATCGCAAATGCCACGTAAACACGCACACACTACGCACATTTTGAGTGTCTGGGTTTTTTTTTATGAACTTTAAGCACCAGGAAATGTGTTTTTGCTCTGAATACGGTGTGGAGAATGTAACACGGAGCGGTCAAGTCCAGTTTAATGCCTGATATAAGAACGGCTGATCCAGGATTGATGTGGTGTCTTTGGGCAAACACTTCACCCACCTCGTTTAATATGAATGTGGTGTGAGAGAGTGAACGAGGCTGAGGGCACTGGGAAATTACTACAGACGTAATTCAGCAAGAGAAAGAAATGGAACTAAACCAAGGACTAAACCAGGACTAAACTAGGATTAAAACAGGACTAAACCAGGGAAAAAACACGGACTAGACCAAGACTAAATCAGGATCTTTACATATTTACATTTTAAAGTTCATGAATATGTGATGTCCCTTTACAAATAAATAAATAAGACTAAGACTAAACCAGGACTAAACTAGATTAAACCAGGACTAAACCAAGACTCAACCAGAAACTAAAAGAGAATTAAAGAAATACAAAACAATTACAAAAACAAGGATTAGACCAAGTCTAAACCAGGGACGGAAGCAGTGACAAAACCAGGGACTAAACCAAGACTGAACCAGGACTAAACCAAGACTAAATTAGGACTAGAGCTGGTCTTAACTAGCACTGAAAAAGCATTAAACCGGGTACTAAACCAGGACTAAACCAGAACTTAACCAGGGACTAAACTGGGGACTAAACCAGGGACTAAACCAGGACTAAACAAAGATTAAACCAGGGACCAAACCAGGACAGACCAAGACTAAACCAGGAGTAAACCAGGGACTGAACCAAGACTAAACCAGGACTAAACTAGATTAAACCAGGACTAAACCAAGACTCAACCAGAAACTAAACCAAGACTAAACCAGGACTAAAAGAGTATTAAAGAAATACAAAACAATTACAAAAACAAAGACAAACCAAGTCTATAACAAGGGACTAAACCACGACAAAGCCAGGACTAAACCAGGACTAAACCATTTCTACACCATAAACAGACCCATGCACTCGGACTAAACCAAGACTTGTGACCAGGAATACAAGATTAATCAAATCCAAATCACAATCACAATTTGAATGAACGCAATTAGCAAATCACAAATCTGTTATTTTTGAAGCACCATAATTTCCTCCACAGACGACGAAATCTCCTGTCTTCTTCTGCATAAAAATTCTTCTGGACGTGTTTAAAATGTGAATTTGAACAGGATCCTGCAAATCGAAATCATAATGGATCTCAGAAAAATCTAATATTTTACTGAAATAGTTCAGTACAACTTTTGACGTCCACTAGATCAAGAAATGAAATCCATATGTTTGCTACATTGTGAGAAATACAGATAATGCTCCCTACAACTGTACAACTCACCCTTATGTAACAGATAATACTCCCTACAACTGTACAACTCATTCTTATGTAACAGAGAATACTCCCTACAGCTGCAAAACTCACCCTTATGTAACAGATAATACTCCCGAAACTTGTACAACAACTGATCCTTATGTAACAAATAATACTCCCTACAACTGTATAACAACTCACCCTTATTTAATAGATAATACTCCCTACAACTGTACAACTCATTCTTATGTAAGAGATAATACTCCCTTCAACTGTACAACAACTCACCCTTATGTACCAGATAATACTCCCTACAACTGTACAACTGACCCATATGTAACAGATAATACTCCCTACAACTGTACAACAACTCACCCTTATGTAACAGATAATACTCCCTCCAACTGCAAAAAACTCACCCTTACGTAATAGATAATACTCCCTACAAGTGTACAACTACTCACCCTTACGTATCAAATAATACTCCCTACAACTGTTCAACAACTTACCCTTATGTAACAGATAATACTCCCTACAACTGCACAACAACTCACCCTTACGTATCAAATAATACTCCCTACATCTGCACAACAACTCACCCTTATGAAGCAGATAATACTCCCTACAACTGCAGAACAACTGCACAACAACTCACCCTTATGAAGCAGATAATACTCCCTACAACTGCACAACAACTCACCCTTATGAAGCAGATAATACTCCCTACAACTGCACAACAACTCACCCTTATGAAGCAGATAATACTCCCTACAACTGTACAACAACTCACCCTTATTTAATAGATAATACTCCCTACAACTGTACAACTCATTCTTATGTAAGAGATAATACTCCCTTCAACTGTACAACAACTCACCCTTATGTACCAGATAATACTCCCTACAACTGTACAACTGACCCATATGTAACAGATAATACTCCCTACAACTGTACAACAACTCACCCTTATGTAACAGATAATACTCCCTCCAACTGCAAAAAACTCACCCTTACGTAATAGATAATACTCCCTACAAGTGTACAACTACTCACCCTTACGTATCAAATATACTCCCTACAACTGTTCAACAACTTACCCTTATGTAACAGATAATACTCCCTACAACTGCACAACAACTCACCCTTACGTATCAAATAATACTCCCTACATCTGCACAACAACTCACCCTTATGAAGCAGATAATACTCCCTACAACTGCACAACAACTGCACAACAACTCACCCTTATGAAGCAGATAATACTCCCTACAACTGCACAACAACTCACCCTTATGAAGCAGATAATACTCCCTACAACTGTACAACAACTCACCCTTATGAAGCAGATAATACTCCCTACAACTGAACAACAACTCACCTATGAAGCAGACTCCCTACAACTGTACAACAACTCACCCTTATGAAGCAGATAATACTCCCTACAACTGTACAACAACTCACCCTTATGAAGCAGATAATACTCCCTACAACTATACAACAACTCACCCTTATGAAGCAGATAATACTCCCTACAACTGCACAACAACTCACCCTTATGAAGCAGATAATACTCCCAAATCCAGGTCTAAATCTCGAGGCCAGTGTATTTGTATTTGCACACTTCATGAGGACTACTGTACACAATTATATTCCTGCAATGCAAAAATCTACGAGCGAAAATCCAATATACGCGAACAACCGAACGCAACACGACATCCCAGCGCTCAGACGGAGGCGTGTTCTCATCTGTGGAACCCATGTGTGAAATTGAAACATGGAGACCTGATGTACAAAGAGCTTCACGATCCTTCACTGTGGCACCAGACTCGCACAGAAACACCGATCTGCTCCTCAAACCCGACAAAGAACAGACGAGGAACCAGGGAGTCTGTGCTTAAAGGTGCATCGTGCAACTTTTACAGTAAAGGGTCCGTCACCTGCTTGTCACCATGGAGATGTTTCAGTTATATCTTAGTGGAGACCAAACCTGACCAAATTACAGATCTGCGTTTTTCGTACAAAGCTTGAAAATCAGTCTTCAAAACTGTGTGGCATATGATACTTTGGAGTGACATCACGCCAGGGGGTGTTCTACAGTTGAGTTATGTCTATGGAGAAATGTTCAGCAGTTACTGTGGTGACACAATGCACAGAGTGACAAATACAGACGAAAGAGTTTAAAGAGAGTCAAACCATGCACCACACGTCAAATCCTCCAGATAAAGTCCTGACTAAGACCAAGTCAAGACGAAACCAGGGACTAAACCAGGACTGAACCAAGACTAAACCAGGGACTAAACCAGGACTGAACCAAGACTAAACCAGGGACTAAACCAGGACTGAACCAAGACTAAACCAGGGACTAAACCAGGACTGAACCAAGACTAAACCAGGGACTAAACCAGGACTGAACCAAGACTAAACCAGGGACTAAACCATGACTGAACCAAGACTAAACCAGGACTAAACAAGGACTAAACTAAGATTAAACAAGGGACTAAACCAGGACTGAACCAAGATGAAACCAGGGACTAAACAAGAACTGAACCAAGACTAAATCAGGACTAAACAAAGACTAAACCATAGACTAAACCAAGACTAAACTAGGGCTAAACAAGGACTAAACTGAGATTAAACCAGGGACTAAACCAGCTCTAAACCAGGGACTAAACCAAGACTAAACCAGGACTAAATAAGTACGAAAATAAGATAAACTAGGTACTAAACCAAGACTAAATCAGGACTAAAAGAACTAAAGAAACACAAAACGATAAAAAAAAATAAAGACAAAATTAAGTTTATAACAAAAAAAAAAAAACAAAACCTAAACTTCAATGAAACCAAGACTAAACCAGGGACTAAACCAGGACTAAACCGGGACTAAAAGAGAACTAAACTACGACAAAGCCAGGACTAAACCAGGTCTGAACCTGGACTATGCCTGACTGGCTCAAGATCTGGAGATGGGTCCCACTTCTCCTGACAGGTTTGACCCAGAGACACTGAAGAACAGGTCAGATGTAGAGGACATGTTTCTGTACTGGGACAATAAAGGCTATAACCTTAACCTTTTTAGTTTAGTCTCTTTAATTTAGTCCTGGTTCAGTTGAAGTTAAGTCCTGGTTTAGTCCTTTAAGTAGACTTGGCTTAGTCCCAACCAAGTCTTACTTTGTCCTAATGTAGTGTTTAGTGTCAGTTTAGTTTCTGGTTTACTCGTAGTTTGAACCGGGCTAGTCCTTTAGGTTTAATTCATGTTTAGACATTGTTTACACCACATTAGACTTTGTTTCGCCTAGCTTTACTTTAAGTTCTTCTTAAGTCTGTAGTGCTGTAGAAGAAAGAAAAAAAAATCACTAAATATACAAAACAACAGTACACATCTCACACATCTTCTTAAGGATTTGTTTTATTAGGATTAGCAGCTCGATTAGCATGACGACCGCTAGTCTTCCTGGGATCCTCTTAAGGTTCCCTCCATTATTGCAGTAAAACAGGTCATTCCTCTGAAGACTCCACACTCCCTCTGCGCTCGTCCCTCTGAGCCGTGCGAATGTGCAGGAGAGTCTTATTTTCAAAGTTATGAATATCTGTATCATTTGGTTTCTAATATCTGTTGTTGTGCTGGCGCGGGGCTGTTTTAGTGCCCGTAGTTACCGCGGTGACTGGAGACACATAAACTTTAAACACCACATGTTTACGGCTCAATGTTTACGAGGACTGAGGAGGAAAATGTGCTTCAAATGATGGACTTTGGCAGCGGATCCGTCCACACTTTGGTTGAGAACGTCTGGAGAAAGAAGAGGTGACACCCGCTAAACTAGCTGTAAAGTTAGCGCCAAGACACCGGCATCTGTGAACGGACTGTGACAGATTTGTGCGTCACGCTGAGACTTTGCAGCTGTTGTTGTCATTATTCCCTGGAGTGTGATGCTAAATGTAGGCCCTGCTCTGTCTGAAGCCCCCTTACTCAAACATGTACTCTGAGCTCCTGAAAATTGTGTTGTTTAAACACATTTTTGACATTTTTTTTAGTTATTTCTAATGTGTGCGTTGTATCGCCATGGTAACTGCTGAACATTCCGACACACGCATACATGCAGAACACCCCCAGCACGATGTCACTGCAAAGTATCAACATTAAAGTATCAAGATAATATATAAACAAAAGTATCAAGAAGTAAAATGTAAATTTGATTTGATTTTATTCCAGTTACGTTAAAGTGCACTGCGTAATTTACATACTCCCTACAACTGTACAACAACTCGCCCTTTTGTAATAGATAATACTCCCTACAACTGTACAACAACTCTCACTTATGTAAGAAATAATACTCCCTACAACTGTGCAACAACTTACCCTTATGTGACAGATAATACTCCCTACAACTGTACAACAACTCGCCCTTATGTAAGAAATAATACTCCCTACAACTGTACAACAACTCGCCCTTATGTAAGAAATAATACTCCCTACAACTGTACAACAACTCGCCCTTATGTAAGAAATAATACTCCCTACAACTGTGCAACAACTTACCCTTATGTGACAGATAATACTCCCTACAACTGTACAACAACTCTCACTTATGTAACAGATAATACTCCCTACAACTGCACAACAACTCACACTAATGTAACAGATAATACTCCCTACAACTGTACAACTCCTCACCCTTATGTGACAGATAATACTCCCTACAACTGTACAACTCCTCACCCTTATGTAACAGATAATACTCCCTACAACTGTACTACAACTCACACTTATGTAATAGATAATACTCCCTACAACTGTACTACAACTCACACTTATGTAATAGATAATACTCCCTACAACTGCACAACTCACACTAATGTAACAGATAATACTCCCTACAACTGTACAACTCCTCACCCTTATGTAACAGATAATACTCCCTACAACTGTACAACAACTCACACTAATGTAACAGATAATACTCCCTACAACTGTACAACTCCTCACCCTTATGTAACAGATAATACTCCCTACAACTGTACTACAACTCACACTTATGTACCAGATAATACTCCCTACAACTGCACAACAACTCATCCTTATGGAACAGATAACCATATATCCTGTCAATCATCACATCATTGTTGCTCTGTCTTCATATGACCTCTTGTATAAAGCTGTGATTTTATATTTGATTTCTTATTTTTCTATTTTATTTTGACTTGTACATTTACATTTATATAATTATGTCTTATTTGACACATATCTCTTTCTATCTTTTTTGCTACTTATAAAATGTATTATTACCATTTATATTTTTACTCTTTGTTATTATGATATATTGTGATGTGTGAGCTCCTGTGTCCAAATAATTTCCCTTGTGGATCAATAAAGTTTGTCCAAGTCTATGTCTACACTCAGACTGCAGGGCTTAACGCTCAATTCCGAGTTTTTTGTGAAATTCGATGTTTTTGCGAGGTCGTTCACATTTCCAATTAAATGTGACTTGTATGTGACTCCAGTGTGAACATTAAACAGCCCAAAAGTGTCCCACATGTGACACTGGAGACATGATGACGTCAACCACAGTGAGCGTCTCTGTGTTTACAGAAGTTGTCCAAACATGGACGCAGCATTGAGCACCTGGAGATTTTAAAGTTCCTCTCGTACCGGAGCCAGAACATGAACAACTTACTTGTTTTAAGGAGGAGATTGAGAAGGAGAAGGACGAGGTTTTTGGTTGTGGTGTTTTGTGGGACAGCGGCAGCGACGTCTGTTGAAAGGAACATGTGGATGTGGAGAAGTAGCCAAGGGTGGTGAGTGGTGATGTGCTTCACTTCAGTGACACAGAGTTCATTAACAATTTTCTCCTACTTCAGTGCAGAATAGTGACGTTTGTGGCTTGTTGATAACGTGTAGGTGGATGAATGCACTTTGGCCGTTCAGACTGAAGTCACATGTCAAAAGATCAGATATGTATCAGTTTCAGGAGCACATATCCAAGTGGCCTGGGTCACATTTGAAAAAATCGGATCTGTGTCGTTCAGACTGTCATTAAAAGATCAGATACAGGTCACATAGGGGCCAAAAAATCAGATTTGGGTCACTTCAGGCTGCAGTCTGAACGCAGCCCAAGTCTAAGTCGAGCTGGGGACTGAAACACTCTATATTTAAAATGAAAACAATGTTGACCTCTCACATGTCAGATTTGATGAGAATATGTATATTTATTGTTGGAGTATCCAGGTGATTTACAGTGGGTCATTTGCTTTATCCAAATTTATACAAACCTATTCAAATGGAGACATTTTTAGAACATTTGGAAAAAATCCAACACGTTTTGAATGCTTCAACGCACAGACATCAATGAGGGCTCCACTGAAATCTGTATCTACACCAAGCTGCTTTATTCCTTATGATTCCTTCGGTGTTTTTATTTCATTTAAAATAAAAATAAAACAGGGATTTATACTGTAAGCAGGCCCGCCACTCCACAGATCTTACTTGTACCTTGGCCTGGTGGTGTCGTCTACTTGTTTTCTTGGAGACAGACACATTTAATGCCTTACTGTGCAACTTTCACAGATTATGGAGATAAGCAGTTGGCAGACCTTCCACCAGAAAAGTTACGCAATGAACTTTTAATACATTTCAGGATAGGTTATGATTTGAGGTCTTGGTAGGTCGAAGCCGAGTAAAGAAAGTCATATAAGATTAAGATTTAAGTGATTAAAGTTGAAAAATCGAAAAGTGAACCTTCTTGCTGTGAGTCGTGCATGCTATACCCACTCAGCCACCGTGCCGTCAGCAGATTGTGCAAATATTACTAATTCCAGCGCGGTACAATAGCCTCATTATCTTTTGCACCATGTCAGACAATTCACAGTGGAACTCATTTGACTTTTGGACTTAAAAATAGCTCAGGCCCTTTAGCGCTTTCACATTCTGCTGACTGCATTCAAAACACCCAGCCTCAGCGCGCACCTCCTGCCCTGACAGCCCAACAACACACTCACTTTAGTTCACGCATTATTTGAACGGACAATGTACAGACAGAAGTATTAAAGTCTGTGTGTGCGTGTGTGTGTGTGTGTGTGTGTGTGTGTGTGTGTGTCTGTGTGTGTGTGTGTCACTTTCCTGGTGGAGGGTCTGCCTTCTACTCCACTGTCCTGATTTGTCTGGAATGTCCCGCTATGGCATTCAACATATCCTTCTTCTATTTACTCAATCACAGCAGGGTTTTTATGGACTTTCATGAACATTTTTACTGTGAGTGGGCTCGCCTCTCAATAGATCTGATGCATAAACTGGCTCTGTGGCATCACCTGCTGTCTTTGTAGGGATAAAGTATAAATAAATGTATAAATAAATGTAAATAAACTGTTTTCCTTATGACCTCTTGTATATAGCTGAACTTGTTTCTTAATAACTTATTAAACTTAAACTGGGTGTACACTGTGCGATTTGTGGCCCTTTTTGAGCCGATTTTTCACTCGTGCGACATGCACGATCGTGTGATGTTTTTGGAATCAGGCCGAGTTTTGGTTTAATCATGTGTTGTGCTTCGTGTAGTAAACATGGGGTAACCAGAACCGATTAATAACTCACGACCAGCTCCCGATCAGCAAACATAGTTTTCAAGAATATCAGACTTGTTTGAAATCCAGTCGCCTCTCGTGAGGGTTTCACACTGTTGAAGTCGTTGGTATAGTGTGTTTAAACCCTGTGATTTGGTTGTACAGTTTAAGCTGGAGCTGAAAATTGAAAAATTTAAAATATTGAAAATATCAAATATCATTGAAAATATCACACACTGTGTGTCCTGCATTATTTGGCATCTGTCTTTTGCTATGTTTGGTGCTATTTATTTAGAATTTATTATTACCATGTATACTTTTTCTCTTTGTTATTATAATATATTGTGATGTGAGCTGCTGTGTCCAAGTCACTTTCCTTGTGGATCAATAAAGTTTGTCTAAGTCTAAATCTAAATATACATATATGCTGCATTTGCTGAAAAACTATGTATTAAACAGTTTCTGTAGTAAGTCACTCCCCCTTCAAAGCCCTATCAGCAAATCTTTGTTATTAATCTGTCTACATCTCCAAAGCTCAAAATGCTCTGTTCCACTTTGTGATGTCATGAAGTGGTAGTTTCAAGCAAACAGCTCCTTTGATCTTAGTTCAGTAGAGAATGAAATCATCCAAATGATTCTAGTGAAAGTGTGTGGAGTGGAGCTCTTCCTGTATTACCACATGACATCACAAGGTGGGACAGAGTGTTTTCAGTTTGAGAGAAGAATGTAAAGAGTATAAATGTAGTGTGGTAGTGTGATATGGGCCCTTTAAGCATTTCCAAAATCATGACTCAGCTTAAAACACATACAGAATGAACCTCCCCCTACATTCCACTCTTCCTCGAGTCCATAAATATCCATAGACACACATGTATGACTTTATCAGCGATGATGTGTGGGATCGTCTTTAAACCGCAAGAATCGACGTCGTGCTCCTCCATTTTACACCAGCGCCCGGGGAAAGAGCACGAGGCCTTTCTCTTGTCCCGGTTCATAGATTTATCCACGGAGTAACGCCGACTCAGCGGAATCCCAGGAAGCCCCAAAGACGGGACGCGCATCGAGCTAGCAAGCCGCGCGCACGCTATTAGCATCCGCGCGCTACCTAGCCTGCCACATTAGGATGATGTAAGGCCGGGTTTCAGTCCGCGGTTAGAAGTGTGGTCTTTATTTAACGTCTTTGCCTGGAGTGGGCTTCTACGGCCAGGAGAGATCACCACATATATTTCTTTTCTTTCTGCTAATGCCTCTGCCCCTCCTCTCCTCCTCTCCTCATCCCCCTCTTCTCACTCTATCACTTCTCTACGTCAACCCCTCCTCCTTCACTCCTCCTCCTCTCCTCCTCCTCTCCCCTCACTGGAAAAACAATCCTGAATAGGTTTAGAGTAGATTTGGACTAGTTTTTTTTTTTTTTTTTTTTTTTTCTTTTCTATAGATTTTATTTATATTTTTTTCTTTTTCACTGATTTTATTAGAAATTTTTCTATTTGCTAATTTTAGTACTTTTTATATGTTTTTAGTTTTTTTAATTGACTTGCTTATTTTATTTAATGTGTTAATTTATATTGTGCTTACTCCAGTGGTTTTTTAAGGTCTTGTTTTTGTTTTGGATTCGACCGCGTTTGGACTTGGTCTTGTCTCGGTCTTGTAGGGGCTTGGACTCGGTCTTGTAGGGGCTTGGACTCGGTCTTGTAGGGGCTTGGAATTGGTCTTGTCTCGGTCTTGTCTCAGTCTTTCACTTGGTCTTGTCTCGGTCTTGTAGGGGCTTAGAATTTGTCTTGTCTCAGTCTTGTAGGGGCTTGGACTTGGTCTTGTCTCGGTCTTGTAGGGGCTTGGACTTGGTCTTGTCTCGGTCTTGTAGGGGCTTGGACTTGGTCTTGTAGGGGCTTGGAATTGGTCTTGTCTCGGTCTTGTCTCAGTCTTTCACTTGGTCTTGTCTCGGTCTTGTAGGGGCTTAGAATTTGTCTTGTCTCAGTCTTGTAGGGCTTGGACTTGGTCTTGTCTCGGTCTTGTAGGGTCTTGGACTTGGTCTTGTCTCAGTCTTGTAGGGGCTTAGAATTGGTCTTGTCTAGGTCTTGTAGGGGCTTAGAATTGGTCTTGTCTCGGTCTTGTAGGGGCTTGGACTTGGTCTTGTCTCGGTCTTGTAGGGGCTTGAACTCGGTCTTGTAGGGGCTTGGACTCGGTCTTGTAGGGGCTTGGAATTGGTCTTGTCTCGGTCTTGTCTCAGTCTTTCACTTGGTCTTGTCTCAGTCTTGTAGGGGCTTAGAATTGGTCTTGTCTCGATCTTGTCTCCGTCATGTCTCGGTCTTGTCTCGGACTTGAGGTTTGACCCTCGTCGAATATGATCATATTTCATTACGTCTGTTGCTGTCAGGCAATAAACTTTTTACCGCAACACGTGGTTGAAGTTTGCCAAATAAAAATTCACAAATGCATCTGTATTTGTCACATGTTTGTTAAATGTGCAGAGGTAAATCCCACTGCAAAACCACTAAGAGAATGGAACTCCAGGTAGGAACTTAGCAAAACAGGTCCACACTTTCTTCACTTTCTTCACAGTTTTGTGTAAAGTGTCAGTGGAAGTTCTCTTACAGAAGAGGTTCTCAAACTGTAGGTGAGGGTCCAAAAAAAGGAGGTCAGAGTGTTTCAGTGCAGTACAGTTTTAAGTCTAAATTAACATTAATCAGATAAAACTGAGATAGATTTATAAAAACATTGATATATTTGTGCCAAAATAACTGTAAAATACAAATAAATGTTGGAAATGACAAAGATGGTCTTGATTTGGTCTTGATGGGCCGTGGTCTGGACCTTTAAAAGTCCTGGTCTCGGTCTCGTTTAGTGCACTTTTGACTACAACACTCCCCTCCTCTGTGCAGCACTTTGGAGACTTGGTGTTGGTAAAATGTGTCGTACAAATAAAGTTGGATTGGACTGGATTAGTTCTGATTGAAGAATATAAAATGGAGTAAGTACTTTTCCTCCAGTTCTACTGCAGTAACATTTTGTGGTTCATTTCAGTTGATAAAAATACAAAATTAGTCGTGTTCTACTTACAATCCTATTTCAGGACTAATTCAAATTTAATCAATAACTTGGATCATTTTGCAGTTTTTTTTTTTTTTTTTCAACTTCTGTCCCTCGTCTCTCTCTCTCGTCTCTCTCCTCATCACTCCATCTTCCAATCTCTCACTCCCAGTTCCTCTCTCCCCCTCTTTCCTTCATCTCTTCCCTCTCCCCTTCCTCTTCATTTCTACTGGCTCTCTTCTCCCTCTCTCTCTCCCCCCTCCCTCCTTTTTTCAGCTGAAATGGAGCTCTCTCTCTCTATTTGTCTTTCTCTCTCTGTCTCTCTCTCCCTCCATCCACTCTCTGATGGAATCCCTCATCTGCACTGTCCTCCCCCTTCTCTCCCTCTTTCCTCTCCCCCTCTCTCTCCTTCTCATTTACCCCCCCCTCTCTCTCCCTCCCCTCCATCTCTCTTCTCCTCCTCCTCTTTCTCTCCCAAGATTACTCTCTCTCCCTCACTTCCTCCCTTCTACCTCTTTATTTCCTCTCTTCTCTCTCCTTCCATCCCTTATCTTTCTCTCCTCCTTCACTTCTCTCACCCTCTCTATCTTTCTCATTTACCCTCTCTCCTACCCACTCCCCTCTTCCCTTCCTCCTTCTCTTCCCCTCTCTCTCTGTCTCACCATCTCTCTCCCTCTCTCTTTCCTTCCCCTCCACGCCTCTCTCCTCCCCTCTCTCTCCCCTCCACCTCTCTCTCTCCCCCTTTCTCTCTCTCCTCCATGTCTCTCCTCCTCTCTCTCCTTCTCATTCACCCTCTCTCCTCCCAACTCCTCTCTTCCCCCTCCTCCTTCTCTTCCTCCCTCTCTCTCTCTCTATCTGTCTCACCATCTCTTTCCTTCCCCTCCACCTCTCTCCTCTCTCTCTCCTCCTTCACTCCTCTCTCTCCTTCTCATTCACCCTCTCTCCTCCCAACTCCTCTCTTTTCTCTCTCTCCCTCCCTTATATCTCTCTCCTCCTTCACTTCTCTCACCCTCTCTCTTTCTCATTTACCCTCTCTCCTACCCACTCCCCTCTTCCCCTCCTCCTTCTCTTCCTCACTCTCTCTGTCTCACCATCTCTTTCCTTCCCCTCCACCTCTCTCCCCCTACATCTCTCTCTCCTCCTTCACTCCTCCTCATTCACCCTCTCTCCTCTCAACGCCACTCTTCTCTCTTTCCTCCTCCCTCTCTCCTCTGCAGCGGTTTATCCTCTGACAGTCACAACGTGATCGGAGATGCTCTTTCTCTTTCTCTTCCTCTTTCACTTTCTTTTCTCTCGGACTCAGTGATATTAGAAATGAAGAGCCACAGAGACTTCGGCGTTTAAGGACTCGAGTTTCGATGAAGAGGAGGAGGAGCGACGAAGAACAATCACGCCGTTTCCTGACCTAAAGTGCGTCCTAACGTTTGTTCCTCGTCACAAACAGACCTGGAGTTGTGTTTTGTTTCTTTCGCACGTCGTTCCACCTTGACGTCCGAGCCTCAGGTGGAGTTTCTTGTATTGTCAGATTTGAAGATTTGTTGACGTGGTTTGTGGTTTGTGGTTCATATTTCTGTAATTACTTGGCCTATCCACATGAAACGAAAACTGGCACAAAGTTCGGTGTCTTCTGTCAGGAGAAACAAAACAAAAATGAAATGATTTGTTCGCAAAATGTGGCTGGTGTTGGTCCAGTAAGGGACTAAGGATGGAAATGAGCTTTGGCTACAGTCCTGCATATTTAAGTCCGTGTTTGTCTCTTACATGATCTTGTCTTTTAATAAATAAATGCAATAGAACGCAACAGCTTCAGAAAGTGGACTCATGATTCAACCCCAAAGACGCGAGTGACTTTAAACCACAAGATGAAAAGTTTTTGAATCCGTGTGTCATTCGTTCGTTTGTTTTTCTATATAAAACCAAAAATAAGAAAATGAAAAAGCAGCGATTTTCTTCATTATTTGTTTCCAAAACCAAAATGAAAAAACAGATAATGATTTGTTTTTTCAGTTTTCGATTTTGTGTTTAAATGAAGAATGGAAAAAAACGGATAACGATTGTTTTCCGTTTACGCGACTTAAACTGCGATGCCGGACTTTTGCGCCGCATACGGACTGAACCGGGACTGAAACAGGACTTAACCCTTTTCAGTCTTGTTGGTCCCAGTCTCAGTCCCGGTCTGGTCCTGGTCTGGTCCCAGTCTGGTCCCAGTCTCAGTTCTGGTCCTGTTCTGGGTCTCTGTCCCGGTCCCGGTCTCAGTCCCCGGTCTCAGTTTCGGTCTCAGCCCCTGTCCTGTTCCCCATCTCAGTCCTGGTCTCAGTCCCGGTCCTGTTCCCAGTCCCGGTCTCAGTCCCGGTCCCAGTCCCGGTCCCAGTCTCAGTCTCAGTCCGTCCCTGTCCTGTTCCCCATCTCAGTCCTGGTCTCAGTTTCGGTCTTGTTCCCAGTCTCAGTCCCAGTCCTGTTCCCGATCTCAGTCCTGATCCTGTTTCCCGGTCCCGTTCCCAGTCTCAGTCCCGGTCCCGTTTCTCGGTCTCAGTCCCGATCCCGTTTCCCGGTCTCAGTCCCGGTCCCGTTCCCGGTCTCAGTATCGGTCCTGTTCCCGGTCCCGTTCCCAGTCTCGGTCCTGGTCCCGTTCCTCGTCTCAGTCCCGGTCTAGTTCCGATCTGGTCCTAGACTTAGACTTTCGTTTAGTCCTGGTTCAGTCCAGCATCTCAGTTTGAGTAACGGAAATCGAAAACAGGCTGTTATCCGTTTTTTCCATTTTTCATTTAAACACAATTATTTATTTATTTTCAGTTTGGTTTTGGAGACAAATAATGAAGAAAATTGTTTTTTTTTTTTTTTTTTTTCTTTTTCTTTTTTTTGATTTTATTTTGAAAAACAAATGAACGACTGATACACAGATTTTTTTGGAATAATTTTACTTGAGAATTACACTCGTGCATGCAGTTTGTATTGTATTGTATTAATTGTGCTTTGGTATGTTTTCTTTATTTTTATTTATTTATTTATTTATTCATTTAAGTCAGATGCCCTTCCTCTGTGGTCCATACTCTGCTGATGTCTCGTTGGATCCTGGGCTTGTCACCAAACAGCTGTAAAAATCACCATAAAAAAAGACAACAATACAAGCAGACACGGCACAACTCCCATGTGTAATGTCTTCTGTTCTTTTGTACTGCTCTTCTCCTCCTCTCACTCTCTCTATCTCTCTCTCTCTCCTCTCTCTCTCTGCACCTCTATGATCCCTCCATCTGGAGACTGTCAACTCCTCTGGGACCAGCATCATGCACCTATTACACTCAAGTACTCTTCCTCTCTCGTTTATTCTTTCACTCTTTATTCTGTCTTTCTCTCTCTCTCTCTCCTCCATCTCCACCAGCCCTTTTACATCATCATCTCCTCTCTCACTCTCCTTCTCTCTCTCCCTCTTCTCCCATCTCAGTCAGCCCTTTTTCTGAAATATTATTTTCTTTTTCTCTCTCACACAATCTCCCCTGATTTCAGCCCCAGTCCCGGTCTCAGTCCCGGTCTCAGTTCTGATCTGGTCCTGGTCCTATTCCTGGTCTCAGTCCTGGCCTCAGTCCCGGTCTCAGTCCTGATCTGGTCTTGATCTGGTCCCGGTCTGGTCCTGGTCTCTGTCCTGGTCATAGTTCTGATCTGGTCCTAATCCTATTCCCAGTCTCAGTCCTGGTCTCAGTCCCAGTTCCGGTCTAAATCCTGATCTCAGTCCCGGTCTCAGTTCTGGTCTCGTCCTGATCTGATCCCGGTCTCTGTCCTGGTCTTAGTTCTGATCTGGTCCTGGTCCTATTCAGTTCTGGTCCTGGTCCCGGTCCCGGTCTCTGTCCTGGTCTCAATTCTGATCTGGTCCTAATCCTATTCCCAATCCCAGTCCTGGTCTCAGCCCCGATCTCAGTCCCGGCCTCAGTCCCAGTCTGGTCCTGGACCTAGTTTAGTCCTAGTTTAGTCCTGATTTAGTCCTGGTTTAGTCCCGATTTAGTCCTGGTTTAGTCCTGGTTTAGTCCTGGTTTAGTCAGTCCCGGTTTAGTCCCGGTTTAGTCCTGAGTCCTTAGTCCTGGTTTAGTCCCGGTTTAGTCCTTGTCCTGTTTAGTCCCAGTTTAGTCCTTTAGTCCTTTAGTTTAGTCCTGATTTAGTCCTGATTTAGTCCTGGTTTAGTCCTGATTTAGTCCTTGTCCTTAGTCCTTGTTTTAGTCCCGATTTAGTCCCGATTTAGTTCTGGTTTAGTCCTTGTTTAGTCCCAGTTTTAGTCCTGATTTAGTCCTAGTTTAGTCCTGGTTTAGTCCTGGTTTAGTCCTGGTTTAGTCCTGGTTTAGTCCTGGTTTAGTCCTGGTTTAGACCTGGTTTAGTCCGTATGCGGTGCATCGCAGCTCCACCAACACAAAATATCGTCCTGTGCTGGAGATTTATCTCCGATATCAGATTCACTATAAACTGCTCATATCGACCAAACGAGACCTGCCTCTACCTCCAGATCGCACATTCGTTGCACAGATTTCTTGCAAAAACGGAGAATTACCCATAGAATTAGACACATATATCCCCCTGCTCTGTCAATCCACAACAACTCTTTTGTCCCTTCCCTCTCCCCGTCGCCTGATGTAATAAAACTAGAACAATAACACATCTGCACACACATTTGTCACGAACGGCAGCGATGGCGCGATAATCCGGAAGAGATAGACGGATTCATTATTGTCAATATCTGTCCTCTTTCATCACCCTCTCCTCCTCCTCCTCCTCTTTCTCTCCTCTCGTCCTCCTCCACCTCTCCTCGCCTTCACAAACCCTCAGCTTCAGTATAATTGGCACCGTGGGACAGTTCCCCGCAGAGTACGCTAAAGCACGGAACCGGGGGAAAGAGAGATAGAAACGACCGGGGACAAAAGACAGAAAGAGAGAGAGAGAAAAAAGAAGAGGAGAGGAGAGATAATGCCGAGGTGGAAGGTGGCGGCGTTTAGGAGGCACAAAGGAGCGGCGAGAAAGAAAGAAAGGAGAGAAGGAGGAGGAATAAACAACGTACTCTGTGGAGCTGTGTGTCCTCAGATTGCTTTGGGTGATTTTTTTTTTTTTTTTTTTTTTTTTTTGGAGCACAAAACAGCTCACAGTGGAGTGCGCTGGCAGAGTGGTTAGCCCTCTCTGCCAATTCCCACGAAAGTTAGGTGTGAAAATAACACCGCCCGATCCTCCAGCACGAGTCGACTCGGACGCGGATTATGGAGTTTGCAAATACGGGCGCGACTTTTATTCCACAAAAATGAGCTTCAAAGTCGCGGGACGATCTTGTTTCTTCCTCAAAAATGTTTGAGTTGAGTTTTGTTTCGTTCACACACGTTTGAGGTTTTGAGTAAATGTAAACACTTCCTAATGAAAATGATTATTCAGAATTAAGTTTGATTCCAAAGTAAGTGGGTGATTTAGACCTGGTTTAGACTCGGTATAGACCTTATTCAGACCGAGTTTAGACTTGGTTAAGACCTGGTTTAGATCTGGTTTAGACCTGGTTTAGACCTGGTTCAGACCTGGTTTAGACCTGATTTAGACCTGGTTTAGACCTGGTTCAGACCTGGTTTAGACCTGATTTAGACCTGGTTTAGACCTGGTTTAGACCTGGTTTAGACCTGGTTTAGACCTGATTTAGACCTGGTTTAGACCTGGTTTAGACCTGGTTTAGACCTGGTTTAGACCTGGTTTAGACCTTGGTTTAGACTCCTGGTTTAGACCTGGTTTAGACCTGGTTTAGACCTGGTTTAGACCTTTTAGTTTACCTGGTTTAGACCTGGTTTAGACCTGGTTTAGACCTGGTTTAGACCTGGTTTAGTCCTGGTTTAGTCCTGGTTAGACCTGGTTTAGTCCTGGTTTAGTCCTGATATAGACCTGGTTTAGACCTGGTTTAGTCCTGGTTTAGTCCTGGTTAGACTGGTTTAGTCCTGGACCTGGTTTAGACCTGATAAGACCTGGTTTAGACCTGGTTTCCTGGTTTAGTCCTGGTTTAGACCTTGGTTTAGACCTGGTTTAGTCTGGTTTAGACCTGGTTTAGACCTTTTAGACCTGGTTTAGACCTGGTTAGTCCTGGTTTAGACCTGGTTTAGACCTGGTTTAGTCCTGGTTTAGACCTGGTTTAGACCTGGTTTAGACCTGGTTTAGACCTGGTTTAGACTTGGTTTAGACCTGGTTTAGACCTGGTTTAGACCTGGTTTAGACCTGGTTTAGACTTGGTTTAGATCTGCCAATTCCCACGAAAGTTAGGTGTGAAAATAACATCGCCCGATCCTCCAGCACGAGTCGACTCGAACGCGGATTATGGAGTTTGCAAATACGGGCGCGACTTTTATTCCACAAAAATGAGCTTCAAAGTCGTGGGACGATCTTGTTTCTTCCTCAAAAATGTTTGAGCTTGAGTTTTGTTTCGTTCACACACGTTTGAGGAACTTTTTATTGTGAGTCTGCAAACGTCTCCAAAGATCCAAATGCTCTGCTCCACCTTGTGATGTCATGAAGTGGTGGTTTTCATGTGAACAGCTTCTTTAAACTTTTGCTCGGTTAAGACGGGCAAGTCTGGGGCTGAAGTCTCGATTCCTTGTTTCTGAATAAAAATGAATTCCGCTTTAAAAATGTCAATGTAAACACTTCCTAATGAAAATGATTATTCAGAATTAAGTTTGATTCCAAAGTAAGTAGGTGATTTAGACCTGGTTTAGACTCGGTATAGACCTTATTCAGACCGAGTTTAGACTTGGTTAAGACCTGGTTTAGATCTGGTTTAGACCTGGTTTAGACCTGGACTGGTTTAGACAGACCTGGTTTAGACCTGGTTTAGACCTGGTTTAGACCTGGTTTAGACCTGGTTTAGACCTGGTTTAGACCTGGTTTTAGACCTGGTTTAGACCCTGGTTTAGACCTGGTTTTAGACCTGGTTTAGACCTGGTTTAGACCTGGTTTAGACCTTTTAGACCTGGTTTTAGACCTGGTTTAGACCTGGTTTAGACCTAGTTTAGACCTTGGTTTAGACCTTTTTAGGTTTAGACCTGGTTTAGACCTGGTTTAGACCTAGTTTAGACCTGGTTTAGACCTGTTTAGACCTGGTTTAGACCTGGTTTTAGACCTGGTTTAGACCTGGTTTAGACCCTGGTTTAGACCTGGTTTAGACCTGGTTTAGACCTGGTTTAGTTTAGACCTAGACCTGGTTTAGACCTGGTTTAGACCTGGTTTAGTTTAGACCTAGGTTTAGACTTGGTTTAGACTTTTAGACCTGGTTTAGACCTGGTTTAGACCTAGTTTAGACCTTGGTTTTAGACCTGGTTTAGACCTGGTTTAGACTTGGTTTAGACTTGGTTTAGACCTGGTTTAGACCTGGTTTAGTCCTGATATTAGACCTGGTTTAGACCTGGTTTAGACCTGGTTTAGACCTGGTTTAGACCTGGTTTAGACCTGGATCCTGGTTTAGACCTGGTTTAGACCTGGTTTAGACCTGGTTTAGACCTGGTTTAGACCTGGTTAGACCTGGTTTAGACCTGGTTTAGACCTGGTTTAGACCTGGTTTTAGACCTGGTTTAGACCTCCTGGTTTAGACCTGGTTTAGTCCTGGTTTAGACCTGGTTTAGACCTGGTTTAGACCTGGTTTAGACCTGGTTTAGACCTGGTTTAGACCTGGTTTAGACCTCCTGGTTTAGACCTGGTTTAGACCTGGTTTAGACCTGGTTTAGACCTGACCTGGTTTAGACCTGGTTTAGACCTGGTTTAGACCTGGTTTAGACCTGGTTTAGACCTGGTTTAGACCTGGACCACTGAGGAATTACACAGATATAAAACCACATGTGAATAGAAAAGAAAGTGCTATGATTAACAGTATCGGTATCGGTATCGAGTATCGTTTGCAGCGTCAGTGTGGTGACAGCACTACTCCTCACAGATTTCCACGGCCACAGAGACACTCGTCTGTACACTCGTCTTTTCTCTGTCCACTCGTCTTTACTCTGTCCACTCGTCTTTTCTCCGTCCACTCGTCTTTCGGACACGGCTTCATTTATTTGATGAAAGAGAAAGTGGCAAAAAAGACAAGCAAGCAAAAAGGAAGAAGAGAGGCACTCCGACAAACTGACAAGTGAACAACACGAGAGGAAGGAGAGACGGAGAGACGGAGAGGAGGAGGAGGAGAGAGAGGACGAGAAGAAGGAGGGAGAGGAGAAAGAAGAGAGAGAGAAAGAGAGAGAGGTAGAGGAAGAGAAGAAGGAGGAGTGGGAGGAGGGAGATAAAGAAGAGGAAAAGAAGAAGAGGAGGAGGAATGGGAGGAGGTACAGGAAGACGAGGGGAAGAGAGAGGAAGAGAAGAAGGAGAGAGAGGAGAAGGAAGAGAGAGAGAACAAGGGGAGGAAGAGGAGGATGAAGAGAAGGAAAGAGAAAAAGGAGAAGGAAGAGGAGACGCTGGAAGAAGAGGAAGAGAAGAGGGGTGGGAGAGAGAGAGGAAGAGGGAAGGGAAGAGGGAGAGGAAGAGAAGGAGGGAGAGGAGAAGGAAGAGAGAGAAAAAGAGGGGGAGGAAGAGGAGGAGGAGAAGGAAGAAGGAGAAGGAGGGAGGGGAGAAAGAAGAAGGAGGAAGAGGAGGAGAGAGGAAGAGAAGGAGTGGGAGAAGGGAGATTAAGAGGAGGGGGAGAGAGAGGAAGAGAAGAAGGAGGGAGAGGAGAAGGAAGAGAGAAAAAGAGGGGGAGGAAGAGGAGGGTGAAGAGAAGGAAAGAGAAAAAGAGACTGGAAGAAGAGGAAGAGAAGAGGGTGGGAGAGAGAGGAAGAGGGAAGGGAAGACAGAGAGGAAAGAGGAGACGGAAGAGAGAGAAGAGGGGAGGAAGAGGAGGAGGAGAATGAGAATAAAGAGAAAGGAGAGGAAGAGGTGGAAGAGGAGGAGGAGGAGAAGAAGGGAGAGCAAGAAGAGGAGGAGGACAGAGAAAGGCAAAAGAAGAAGGAGGAGGAGAGAGGAAAAGGAGGAAAAAGAGTAAAGAGAGCAAGAAGAAAAGGAGGAGAAGGAAGAGAGAGAAAGAGAAGGACGAGAAGAAACAAGAGGAAGAGAAATGAGAGTTGTGGAGTGGAGCCGTGAGACCCAGAATTCATTTTTTCTCTCCAAACTCCACGATCTCTCTCTTTCTCTCTTTGTCTCTCTTTCTCTTTCTCTTTCTCTTTCTCTCCGACGAAACATCACAAAACCAAACATAACGAGCTCAGAAAGAATCACAATAACACGAGGAAGTGTCATTTTTCACACTAATATTCTAATTGGATTTGGGTGTTTTCTACGTAAAGAAACACACATCTCGTAGTCGAATGTGTTTAAAGCTCTGATCTGCAAACAACATGAAAAAAAACAAAAAAACTTATCTGCAACATGTTTTTATAACCGCGCTGAACTTTCCAACCACAGAAGATAGAAATTTACTGAGAGTTGTTGTTCCGAGCTTTACAAGTGTCCAATAGGAGCTTTGTTTTCTGCCAAACTCATGAGCTCCGTTCATTTTGATTGGCCCAGACTTTGCCAAAGAGTGTAGTGAGTCAAGATGGTCGATGCTCTGAGCGTCTGTGTTTGTAACAAGTGAAAAAGTCGCTCGAAGTGCAGATATTTATCAAATAAATGGAAAATTACGGACCTTTGTGTACTTAGTCTTACGGATCTTACTTTTATTTTCAGGCTTATTTCAGTCCAGATGTACAAATCCAAAAGTAATACCAGGACTAGACCAGGACTAGACCAGGACTAGACCAGGACTAAACCAGGACTAAACCAGGACTAAACTAAACCAAGACTAGACCAAGACTAAACCAAGACTAGACCAAGACTAGACCAGGACTAGACCAGGACTAAACCAAGACTAGACCAAGACTAAACCAGGACTAAACCAGGACTAGACCAGGACAAAACCAGGACTAAAATAGGACTAAACCAGGACTAGACCAAGACTAGACCAGGACTCAACCAGGACTAAACCAGGACTAAACCAAGACTAGACCAGGACTAGACCAAAACTAAAACAGGACTAAACCAGAACTAGACCAGGACTAGACCAGGACAAAACCAGGACTAAACCAGGACTAAAACCAGAACTAAAACAGGACTAAACTAGGACTAGAACAAGACTAGACCAGGACTCCACCAGGACTAGACCAAGACTAAAGCAGGACTAGACCAGGACTCAACCAGGACTAAAGCAGGACTAGACTAAGACTAAACAAAGACTAAACCAGGACTAGCCCAAGACTAAATCAGGACTAAACCAGGACTAAACCAGGACTAAACCAAGACTAGACCAAGACTAAAACAGGACTAAACTAGGACTAGACCAAGACTAGACCAAGACTCAACCAGGACTAAAGCAGGACTAGACCAGGACTACACCAAAACTAAACCAGGACTAGACCAAGACTAGACCAAGACTCAACCAAGACTAAACCAAGACTAGACCAGGACTAGACCAAAACTAGACCAAGACTAAACCAGGACTAAACCAGGACTAAACCATGACTGACTTTCTGTGCACAAAATATGGTAGTATTGTGATTGGGGTCGCCTCTCCACAGAGCTGACCTGTAACCTTTTTGCCTGCTTCTTTGCATAAGAATAGATACATTTAATGCCATACTGTGGAATATACTGCAATGTGCACCTTTAAATGCATTTTTCCGTGCAAAAATTCGTGAAGAACTCATATTTACATTTACATTTTACATTTTAATAATAAAGCTTCAACAGGTTTTAATGAGACTAAATCGTAAAGACGTAATACGCAACTTTTCTGGTGTAGTATCAGGCACCTGCTCGTCTCCGCGGTGATATTAATCCTTCGCCGTTGCCCGATGCAGACCCAAAACCGCGCTGACACAAATAGTTTGCGACTCAAAGTTGAAGCGTAATTTAGACAAATACAAAAAAACATCTCATTTCGAAGAGGTCCTCAGCTCTGAGCATTTTCAAATTAGGGGAAATTTGTCATCGTTTTAGACAATTACCATCAAAACAGGAGCGTTATTCCAGAAAAACAGACTCCAATTTGGCTCAAACCTCCCTCATTTCATCACTCAGCCAGACAACATTTGGTAAATTGGCAAAAACACGACAAGGGACAAAAGATATATATTTATTCTACAAACGTGAGAATGGAGACGAGAGAATCACTGGACTGACACCTGCTTCTATACACACACAAATCTGTTTTTTTTTTTTTTTTTTGTTTTGTTTTTTTGTAATGAGAAGTGTTTCAAAACTGGAAAGAAATTTATTTGTTCTTTGTTTGAGCCTTAAAAGGTGCACTGTGGAACTTTTCTGATAGACTTTCTGCCCCCAAGCAGTTCCCGTGGAGACTGGAACGCTTCACTTTTTATTAATTTACACATCGACATGGAACAAAAGTGGACAAAACCAGGACTAGACCCGGACCGAACCAGGACTAAACAAGGACTAAACAAGGAATAAATCAGGACTAAATCAGGAGAAACCGGGACTGAACAAAGACTGAACCAGAACTGAACCAGGACTACACCAGGACTACACCAGGACTCAACCAGGACTCAACCAGGACTTAAACCAGGTCTAAATAGGAATAAACAAGAACTATGTAAGGACTGAACCAGGACTACAGCAGGGCTAAACCACTCCTAAACCAGGAATAAACCAGGACTGAACTAGGGCTAAACCAGGACTAAACCAGGACTACACCAGGACTCAAGAAATAAACCAGGACTAGAACCCAGACTAGACTACACCAGGGTTAAACCAGCACTAAACAAGGACTACACCAGAACTGAACCAGGACTACACCAGGCCTAGACCAGGACTAAAAAAGGACAACACCAGGATTACACCAGGACTAAATCAGGACTAGACCAAAACTAGACCAGGCCTAGACGAGAACTAGACCAGGACAAGGCAAGGACTACACCAGGACTATATTAGGACAATACCAGAACTAGACCAGGATTACACCAGGACTAGACTAGGACTAGACCACAAGAGGACCATGACTAGACTATGACCAAACCAGAATTACACCAGGTACTACACCAAGACTACACCAAGACTACACCAGGACTAAACAAAGACTGAGCCAGGACTACACCAGGACTTACACCAGGACTACAGGACTACAGGACTAGACCAGGACTACACCAGGACTACAGGACTAGACCAGGACTACACCAGGACTACACACACAGGACTAGACCAGGACTACACCAGGACTACATCAGGACAAGACCAGGACTAGACCAGGACTAGACAAGGACAAGACCAGACTAGACCAGGACTAGGACCAGGACTAGACCAGGACCAGGACAAGACCAGGACTAGACCAGGACTAGACCAGGACTAGACCAGGACTAGACCAGGACTAGACCAGGACAAAACCAGGACTAGACCAGGACAAGACCAGAACTACACTAGGACTACTCCAGGACTAGACCAGAACCAAACCAAGTCTACATGAGGACTGGAACATGTGAATGCTTCTTGTATGACATTAAACATCATCACTATGGAGACAAACACGGCGATGCCACGGGGACAAGTCACAGGTCAGATCTGTGGAGAGGCGAACCCGCTCACGGTCAGAATCCCTGTTTTTCAAAGCATCCTTCTCCACCTTGAACGGCTAAAATACAAACAAACAATGCCATACTGCGGAACATTCTACACCATGTGCGTCTGCGGAGTTCCTTGTGCGCGACCCGCCTGTGGGGACGACAGATGGACACGAGCGTCTCCGCTGTGACGGGCCATATTTCCGGCCGATGTTCCAGATGTTCTCCGTCTGCACAGAGCTGAACGGAGCTGGAGAGGAAAGTCTAATGTGATTTCCCTGACAAGGATCGAGCACGAGAATAGATCTGTCATTTAGATTTTGAAGAAGAATCAGCTCAGGGTGTTTCCAGGAATATGAAAATTTGAGAGAAAAGTATGAGCTGATACAAACTAATACAAGAATCTGGTTCATTTCAGAACATGTTTGTATAGGTGTGACCGGAGGACTTCTGCGTTTGTCGTTTGTTGTTTTGAGGAGCCGCGAGAAACGGTGAGAACTTTCAGAGGCACTGACTTTAAAGTTGCACTGTGTAACTTTTCGGATAGAGGGTCCGAGGGTCCGAGGGTCCGAGGGTCCGCCCCCAAACAGTTTCCACGGAGATCTTATTGTTTTGATTGGAACGCTTCACTTTTTCTTTATTTACACATCAAAATGGAACAAAAGTGGACTAAACCAGGACTAGACCAAGACTGAACCAGGACTAGACTGGGACTAGACCAAGACTAGACCAGGACTACACCAAGACAAAACCAGGGCTAGACCAAGACTAAACCAGGACTAAACCAGGACTAGACCAGGACTAGACCAGGACTAGACCAGGACTAGACCAAGACTAGACCAAGACTAGACTAGGAGTAAACCAGAACTAGACCGATACTAGACCAAGACTAAACTAGGACTAAACCAGGACTAAAGCAGGACTAGACCAGGACTAAACCAGAACTAGAACAGGACTAGACCAGGACTAAACCAGAACTAGACCAGGACTAAACCAGAACTAGACCGATACTAGACCAAGACTAAACTAGGACTAAACCAGGACTAGACCAGGACTAAACCAGAACTAGACTGATACTAGACCAAGACTAAACTAGGACTAAAGCAGGACTAGACCAGGACTAAACCAGAACTAGAACAGGACTAGACCAAGACTAAACCAGAGCTAGACCGATACTAGACCAAGACTAAACTAGGACTAAACCAGGACTAAAGCAGGACTAGACCAGAAACTAGACCAGCACTGGACCAGGACTAAACCAGGACTAGACCAGGACTACACCAAGACAAAACCAGGACTAGACCAGGACTACACCAAGACAAAACCAGGACTAGACCAGGACTACACCAAGACAAAACCAGGACTAAACCAGGACTAAACCAGGACTAGACCAGAACTAGACCAGCACTAGACCAGCACTAAACCAGGACTAAACCAGGACTAGACCAGGACTAAACCAGAACTAGACCGGGACTAGGCCAGGTCTAAACTGGAACTAGACCAGGACTAAAGAAACTGATTTCACCTCATACATATGTTAAAAACACACACACACACACACACACACACACACACACACACACACACACACACACACACACACACACACACACACACACACACACACACACACACACACACACACACACACACCTGACAAGCCCATTCCTGCCTCGTATTCTGTTTTCATATTAAACCATCTCAATCTGAAGACTCCACCTGCAATTTCCCCCTGATACGAGTCGACTTTTCTATTAAAATCTCACCCAGAACTTGAGAAATGTGAGTCTGAAGCTGTGAGAGGAAGAAGAGGACGAAGAGGACGAAGAGGAGGAGGAGGAGGAGGAGGAGGAGGAGGAGGAAGTAGATCTGAGACAGTGTTGTCACGATACTAAAACTCCATTTGGATACTAAAGAATAGACTCAATATTCAATCAGGAGTGGAAAGTAACAAAGTACAAAAGTTACTGCACTGTGTAACTTTTTGGTTGGGGGTCCGTCATCTTATTTCTCTGTCTGGAATATTCCACAGTGTGACATTAAACAGTTCTATTTTAGATTTATTCAATTACTGGTGGTTTTATAACTCAAAAAATACTGTGAACGGGGTCGCCTCTCCACTGATCTGACCTGTAACTGTGAAACTGTGAAACATTCTAGACAAAACAATAATAAAGCATTTGGAGAAAAGAATGTGACGAACCTTCCAAAAGAAAAGTTACATAAAGCGCCTTTAAATATATTTTACGGTGGATAATTTGCTTTTACTTCACTACATTTGTGAGCAGGTACAGTATTTGTATTTTCTGCTCCACGACATGTTAGATCTGGACTGAGAAAGTAAAACCTACTTTTCTTTATGAGACCTGCTGAAATGGCTGAGACTTCTGTTTTAGCACTTTTAAGTTGAGTTTACGTCCAAACTTTGAGCAAAATAAACAGACAAAAACATAAAAACTGCTGGAAAAATGATTTGAATCGATTGAAAAAAAGTCTTCACTACATTTCATCCTTAAATTGTTAAAAAAATATCTGCAAAATACTTTACTCTATTTACTCTTTAGATCATTTTTAAATGGTTATTTTAATACTTTTACTATTAACTAGAACTAGAACTAAGCCTAGACTAAACCAGAACTAGACCAAAAACTAAACCAGGCTTAAACAAGGACTAAAACAGGACTAAACCAGGACTAGGACTAAACCAGGACTAGACCAAAAACTAAACCAGGCTTAAACAAGGACTAAAACAGGACTAAACCAAGAATAGAGCAGGACGAGACCAGGACTAGACTAAGACTAAACCAGGATTAAACCAAGACTAAACCAAGGCTAAACCAGGACTAAACCAGGACTAAACCAGGACTAAACCAGGACTAAACCAGGACTAGACCAGGACTAGACCAGGACTAAACTAGTTTTAAAGCAGGACTAGACCAGGACTAAACCAGGACTAAACCAGGACTAGACCAGGACTAAACTAGTTTTAAAGCAGGACTAGACCAAGAGTAAACCAGGAGTAGACCAAAAATTAAACCAGGTTTAAATAAGGACTAAACCAGGACTAAACCAAGATTAGAGCAGGACTCGACCAGAACTAGACCGGGACTAGGCCAGGACTGAACCAAGACTAAACCAGAACTAAACCAGGACTAGACAAAGACTAGACCAGGACTAGACCAGCACTAGACTAGGTTTAAAGCAGGACTAGACCAGGACTAGACTTGGTTTAAAGCAGGACTAGACCAGGACTAAACCAAGACTAGACCAAGAACTAAACCAGGTTTAAACAAGGACTAAACCAGGACTAAACCTAGATTAGAGCAGGACTAAGCCTAGACTAGACCAGGACTATACTAAGACTAAACCAGGACTAGTTGCATGTTGCGAGTCATTATTTAAACAGTAACTTTAATACTTTTACTTAAGTGGATTTTTTCATGTGATACTTTTACTTTAGTAACTTTTTGTATTTTTACTTTTACTTAAGTATCAAAACTGAGTACTTCATCCACGACTGTACTCAAAACTGATTCAGACACCACCTCTGATCTGTCAATGGAACTTCTTTTTTTTTTTAGTATCGATACTTATGAAAAATGAATACTAGTTTTTTAATAGATACTTTTGACAAGCCTGTTCTGGGCAGGTGTTTGGTCCCTGCCGTCTGGTCTCGTCAGGTGCAGATGGATGGTCTCGTCAGGTGCTCCGAGCAGGTGCGACTGGCGGGTGAATAAATGCGCGCAGGTTCTGATTGCTCCTGCCCACATTCCCTGTCCTCATTTCTCTGTTTTATTTCCCTTCTCTGCATGTTTCTTCGGGCTTGAAAAATGGTAAAACAAAACGAGACGGAGCGGAGATGTTTTGTAGAGCGTTTGCATGTTCTGCCTGTGTTTTGGTCGATAAAAACAGCTCTACTTTATATTTATTTAATTACAGGTGGTTTTATAGCTCAGAAATACATAGAAAAACACATTCTGACTGTGAGTGGGGTCGCCTCTCCACAGATCTGACCTGTAACTGGGTCTGGTTTGGTCTCCGTGAAGACAGAAAAGTTTAATGCCAAACTGGGAAACATTCCAGACAAAGCAAAAACATCTTCATGGAGAAAAGCATCTGATGGACCCTCCACCAGAAAAGTACTTATAAAGTTTGCAACTCCTCCTTGAGTAATATTTGTGTTGAAGTAACAGTACTCTTACTTGAGTAAAAGTTGTGCTTCCTCATCCCACTGTGAGTCTAAAGTGACAAAATCTTTACGTGACTATATGAAATCATTTGAACATTTGTGTTTCTGGTCTCATTTGTGTGTGTATTCTTTGAAAATACCAGATTCTGTGCATCATTTAAAGTTTTGTCTTTCCACTTACATTCACTTTTTAATCTTACTTGAGTTAATTTTGATCGAGAGTCTAACCCACAACCTGTGCATCTTTCCAATTACATTTAAATGAATACTTTTGTTACTTTCAGCCTCTCATTTTAATAGTCTTACTTGAGTATACTCTACAAAAATACTTAAAAAATATATATTATAGGGTTTCTACAGAAGCCCTGAGAGGCAGAAGTCATTTGGCATTTGGGCTCTATTTTTTAAGTGTTTTTTTTTTTTTTTTTTTTAACCAACTCAAATTTTGTTTTGTTTGTTTTTTTGGGGTTTTTTTAGTCGGTGAAAAAAAAAAAAAAACAAAAAAACACTTAGAAAATAGAGCCCAAATGACCTTTTTTTTAATTTTATTTTTTCTCTTGCCTCTCAGGGCTTCCGTAGTTCCCACTTTTTCACTGACAAAATTTCAAAACTTTTCCATGACATTTTCATGATCTAAAGTGAATTTTCCATGACTTTACAGCACCTACATGTGTAGAATTGATCAGACTTATAGGGCTAAACATGAAATATTAACTCTTTCCACTCACCTTGTGGTTTGGGATTATCGTTTTTTAACATTCAAAATACTGTCAGTGCATTTATTGTCGTCTCTTTTAAATAAAACATAATAGCTTAATGAGAATTTAACAGAACGCTGTAGGTGTGGGAAATAGATACTAAAATTCCCTGACTTTTCCAGGATTTCCTTGACCGTGGGAACCCTGAATATCACTTGTAAAGCCTAAAAGCTGAAGTTTTCTAAACTTCTACAAACATGTTCTGAAATGCAACAGATTCTTATATTACTTTAGAAGTTCAATCGCTTCTATCTTTGCGTTTCAAATCTAATCCTTGTCTATACAATTCAAATCTAATCCCAATCTAAATCCCAATTAAATAATTAGGCCTGTAACTAATCCTGTGTGCTAATGCTCTGAGCCCAGCTGAAACTCCATTTGGATACTAAAGAACAGACCCAAAACTCAGTCAGGAGTGGACAAAAGTTACTGCCCTGTGTAACTTTTTGGTTGGAGTATGTGGAGAATGTTCCACAGTGTGACATTAAAGAGTTCTATTTTACATTGATTTAATTACATGTGGTTTTATAGCTCAAAAATACCTAGAAAAATAAACATTCTGACTGTGAGCAGGATACTCACTTTTCTTTATGGTTTGAGATCTGCAGGAATGTCTGAGACTTATTTTTAGCACTTTTAATTTGAGCAAAACAAACACAGAAAACATAAAAACAGCTGGAAAAATTATTTGAATCAACTGAAAAAAAGTCTTCAGTACATCTCATCCTTAAATTGTTCTAAAAAATATCTGCAAATTACTTTACTCTATTTACTCTTTAGATCATTTTTACATGGTTATTTTAATGCTTTTACTATTAACTAGAACTAGAACTAAGCCTAGACTAAACCAGAACTAGACCAGGACTAAACCAAGACTAGACCAAAAAACTAAACCAGGTTTAAACAAGGCCTAAAACAGGACTAAACCAAGATAAGAGCAGGACTAAGCCTAGACTAGACCAGGACTAGACTAAGACTAAACCAGGATTAAACCAAGACTAAACCAAGGCTAAACTAGGAGTAGACCAGGACTAAACCAGGACTAGACCAGGGCTAAGCCTAGACTAGACCAGGACTAAGCCTAGACTAGACCAGAACTAGACCAGGACTAAGCCTAGACTAGACCAGAACTAGACCAGGACTAGACCAGGACTAAGCCTAGACTTGACCAGAACTAGACCAGGACTAAGCCTAGACTCGACCAGAACTAGACCAGGACTAGACCAGGACTAAGCCTAGACTAGACCAGAACTAGACCAGGACTAGACCAGGACTAGACCAAGACTAGACCAGACTAGACCAGACTAGACCAGGACTAGACCAGGACTAGACCAGGAGTAGACCAAGAACTAAACCAAGACTAAACCAAGACTAAACCAAGACAAGATCAAAAACTACACCAGGTTTAAACAAGGACTAAACCTAGACTAGACGAAGACTAAACCAGGACTAGTTGCATGATGCGAGTCATTTTTTTAAACGGTAACTTTAATACTTTTACTTAAGTACTTTTCTTTATGGTTTGAGACCTGCTGAAATGGCTGAGACTTATGTTTTAGCACTTTTAATTTGAGTTAACATCCAAACTTTGAGCAGAACAAACACACAAAAAAACATAAAAACTAGCCTGTATGCTAATGCTACGTACCAAGCTCCTCTGTCGGTCCATACGTTCGTACATTAGCATACATTAGCCTGTAGCGTGTCCTCTACTCTCCTAATAACATCATGCATCCTGCTCCTGCCACTCGGAGTTACCCAAACGAAACGCCGGATCCGTTGCATTGGACACGTGTAGACGCGGATCCGGCAGTGTTGTGATTACGGCTAATCCATCTGCGATTAGCCTGTGATGGATGCTCTGGGGTCGGGGGATGGAGTGAACTGTCACATATTGAGACAAATGTCATAATACTACACTGACACTCATGCTAATAGCTAACGGAGAGCTAACGGAGCGCTAACCGTGCACTATTGGGATCGCGGCGCGTCCGATAGAAGTGTGCGCGGTTATCGGAGCGTGGCTGTATTGCGCTAAAGGTCAAAATGCTAATCGTTGGAAAGTAATTTAGCAACAGGTCAATTTGCTGCACACACATGAAGTGAAAAGAGTTAAATGGAGTGTTGAATCCACATGAGATCTTTATCAGCCTATGCCTTATTTGCTCTAATTTAGAAAACCTTAAACACGACACTAATGAAAAATGGACTGTAATAAGATCCATGCTAACCAAAGTCATCCACAGCACTACTTTAATTTATTTTTCTTCATTACTTTTCTTCTACAAAGTTTTTTTTTTTTTATGTGGCTTTGTGATTCCAGGTAAAGTTATACCTGGAATTAGCCATATATATATATATATATTTTTTTTTTAATCATCATCATTTATCCATTGATTCTGCCTGGGACTCAGTGACACACTTCTCCAATCTTCCAATATAAAGATGTCTGGTCATTCCCAGAGTAGAGATGTAACAATAGGGCTGCAGTAATAACCGCAAAAATGAATGCGGTAGGAAGAGACCCACTGCAGTGCATGTTGGGCCACCGTGATCACCACACGTGACCACTGTGACCCGACCCAGAGTCCTGCACGGGTCTATATTTAGAGACCCGCACCCGCCCGGACCTGTTAACATTTCACCTGTGACCGCCCGTACCAGTGATAATCTAAGACTAACCCAGGACTAACCAGGACTAACCAAGGACTAACCCAGGACTAACCAGGACTAACCCAGAACTAACCCAGGACTAACCCAGCACTAACCCAAGACTAACCCAGGACTAACCCAGGATTAACCCAGGACTAACCCAGGACTAACCCAAGATTAATCCAGAACTAACCCAGGACTAACCCAAGATTAACCCAGGACTAACCCAGGACTAATCCAGGGTTAACCCAGGACTAGGGTGCGCCTGTGTAGACTCCGCACTGCATGGAGGTAAGTGCAGCCCTCGCCCAATCTCTCTTTACAGACACCCTGTTTAGGGTTCTCTCTCTCTCTTAAGTCCACGGATATCCGACCTGGTGCAGGACTCTGACCCGACCTGGTGCAGGACTCTGACCCGAGCTGCCACAGTGAGAGCTGGAGAGACGCAGCAGCACTTGTTCCAAAGCCAAATGTTACTTCTCCCACTGCACACACTATATCCACAACAACCAAGGTACATGTGCATCTGTAACAAAAAATATTGTTGGAAATATTGTAACTCTGGAGGATGTGGGGTGGGGGACGGGGTGCGATATCATTGCATATCGCGCTGTTGAGCCGCCAAACCTCACCACAGGAGAAATTCTCTACCCACGACAGCCCTATGTAACAATAACTGAAATATCGCGATATTGTGTCGTCAAAAGTCTCACAATAATATCGTGGATCATCACAATATATATCGAATTACAAGTCTCTTTGTTTAAATTTATAGTAATGGTGCAGCGATATAGCTTAAAAAAACCAAAAACAAAAAAACAGAGCACTACATATCCCATAATCCTTTGCTCCGTTTCAGTGCAGATTACTAATACATGAAGAAATAACTGTTTTTAAGCACTTTAAAGCTTAATTCTTTAAAAATGAAAAAGTTGCATTTTCACAATTTTGTTAGCCTCCACAAAATATCACAATAAATATCATACCGTGAGATGTATAAGGTGAAAGTATCGTACCGAGAAATGTGGATAGCATTACATCCCTATCCCAGAGTTCAGATGGGTGTGATTGACAGGTGGATTAGCCAATCAGAAACACGCACGGCCGAATGTATCAAAATAAATATGGCTGCTTATGAGGAAATACGGAAAACATGACAGAATCCACGAGAGAAGCACTAAACTCTGAACAACTGAGAGAAATTTTGTTTCTACATATGAGATGACCAATGAGCTTCTTTGTTTCACATGCGTCAGTGAAATAAAGAAATCTGATTGGACAAGAATGTTTGGACTGGAATACACAATACAGTTATATCAATCTGGACTCGTCTTGCAAACATTGATTTGTATCTTGTCATTTTCACAAGGAGAGGTTGTCAGAACAAGCATTATTGACCCTTTGACACTTTGTCTGTAAAAGTTCACCTCTCACAGTCTCTTTACGTGATTTTATAAACAACAGTGAGAGATGTGCACGTTTATCGGCATCAGTCAAACATCTGAAGCGTGTTAGGTTTTCATTCAGCTTTGACACATCCGTCCTCCCTGCCGATAGGGGTCAGCGCGGGTCAGCGGCTTAACGACTCCTGCGTCTGAGCAAGTCATATTCAGTGAGGCATTACGCCGTGAGAAGTACTGCCGATATTGGACACGATATTGACAATCCTCTCTGTAAACCCCTTACAAACAAAAGATTTTTACGCAAATTGGAAGGAAAACGGTGGATCAATATATTCCACTGACAGCGTATAATTGGTTGCCTTGGAAACAGAATACACGCTTCTCCAATAGTTTACAAAGAGTCTGGTTACTGTTTAATCTCCCCGAGTTCAGATGGAAGTAATTGGCAAATGGCAAATCTGGCTGCTTACGAGGACAAAAGAAAGAACAAAAATCTCTCAGGGGACTGAAAAACAACACAGATTGCATTAGAATCAATAAGCGGAGAACTAAACTCTTGAATACAAATTAAATACAATGAAAATATAATTAAAAAGTAAAAAAAATTTTTTTTTTTTTTTCCTATTTTGGCAATTTTACCTGGTAATCGAAGGGTTGACCAGGTTGTGTGTCTGTGTGTGTCTGTCCACCTCGATAATTCTGCCATTTATGGACCGATTGTCACCAAATTTGGTACGTGGATCAAGCCCCCGTGCCCGATGCCGCAAAAAAAGGTTGGTGACGATCCGAAGTCGTTTGAGGTGACACGGGTCAATTGAAAGGTCACGCCATTATAAAGGATAGGCAGTTTTGGTCATTTCTGAACCATCTGCGGACTTAAATATTCACCCAATCATCACACAAGTTGGCACCCACATAATCGAGGTACAAGGGATGTTACAGGTTGAAATCAAGGTCAAATATGCGTTTTTGGTCATAACTCCATGAAGGATCGAGCTAGAGCAACGGGAGTGGTCTCAAAATCTCAGAAAAATTATCATTTATAATTCTATGCATTTGTATAGTAAAATATTAATAGTTTTCAAGATAATCACTAATTATAACAGTTCCTTTCTCTTTCAGTGTAGCCGTTAAAATTCTAATTGGTACAAAAATAATTTCCATTTCTTCTTTTTCTGGTGATACACAACACACTGATTTACAGTCACACAACTAACATACACACAACTCATGAAAAATGACATTTTGGTAACACACTAGTAAACACAGACATTTTCATGTGTGACCAATATCCAGTGTTGGGGAGTAACAGATTACATGTCCCGGAGTTATGTAATCAGAGTACAAATTATGGGTAAATGCATTCAGTTACAGTTACTGTTTCAGTGAGTGGTAATTGGATTACAGTTACTTTGTTGAAATAAATGGATTACACAACGGAATTTTCCTGTTTTCACATTTTGGGCTATTCCCTTTTTTTTTTTTTTTTTGTAATTTCACTCATTGCCGGACATTAAACCAGGTCTAAAACCAGGTCTAAACCCAGGTCCAAACCAGTTCTAAACCTGGTCTAAACCAGGTCTATAACCACATCTAAACCAGGACTAAACCAGGACTAAAACCAGGTCTAAACAAGGACTAACACTGGGTCTAAACCAGGTCCAAAACAGGTCTAAACCAAGTCCATACCAGGTCTAATCCAGGTCTAAAACAGGATTTAACAGGACTAAATCATGCTATGTGGACCGTGTCTCCTCTTCTATCAATAATATTTTTAAATATGTTTTTTATTGTCTTTTATCAGACAAAACATCTTATGTGAAGATTTCCTCGTCTTTGCTTCTCTACAGCAAATCAAGTAATCCAAAGTATTCAGATTACTTTACTCACGCTAAGTAATTTAATGGATTCCGTTACAAACTGCATTTTGGGGTATGTAATCTGTAATCTGTAGGGGATTACATTTTAAAAGTGACCTTCCCAACACTGCCAATATCACACAAATGTTCATGGGCCTGTACAGATACACACATTACATTGTGGATATAATGATCATGTAATATGGGCTGGGCTCTTCATAAACTGCTTCTGTGGTGATGAACTGACCCACTGATGCCTCATGAGGGACCAGGTTGATATCTGATTGAGCTTGTTTTAGGTTACCTGTTTAAAACGCTCTATTTTCACTCTCCATTTTCAACATATTTTCCAACTTTTCTACACAAATTACTTCTTGTTTAGGTTGCTACCTCTGATTGTGCTTGTTTTAGGTTTGAAATGTTACTTTCTGGTTACAATTCCATAACTGTTACCAAAAAAACATATTGTACTCCGGGCACAAACTCCTCTAATGTGTACAGAAAATAATATTTAACAAATAAAATGATACTAAAACACCTTTATTTTGTTAAAATCTTGTTTAAAGTATCAGAAAATGTGTTTTGTATGAATAAACTGTGCTGAACTTTTGCGTAGAATTCATCCACGTGTTTAAAACTCTCTACTTTCTGTCATTTTCAGTGTATTTTTCAACCTTTCTTCACAAATTACTTCTTGTTTATTGGTCTAAAACTATCATTTATATTTACAACGGGTTTTATCCCATCAAATGAAGTCAAAATTAGAGAATTATCAAAACCTGTCACTTAAATCTGAGGTGAGAGAATGGTGATTTTGTTGATGAGCTCCTTTGTTTTGCACGTATCACTAAAATAAAACAAATCTGATTGGACGGCCTGAGAGAGATCTTACTCTGAATGGAAAAATAAAACCACAAAACACCTACACTTTAGAAAATGATGAAATCTCCGGACTCTTAAACTCTCAGATCGGGCCTATGGATACGCGGAGCAGCCGTCCTTGCAGTTGTGCGCTGTACGAGCAGAGGGAAGCGTCTGGGGAAAGGGGAGTCTGGGCATCTATACTTGTACATCTGTTTCCGCAAACCTCGCCTCAGGCTGTACAAGAGGCTCAACGCACACACACACAGACCGACTCACACACACATACACACACTCACACGTTTGGGTCGAATCTGCACTGGAGAAATATTTATCATACACCTACATACTGTACGTTTGTCGGGCTTTTAACACTTTAGGATACCGTGGTTTTCATTCAGTGTAAATTAAAAATACATTACGCAACTTTTCTTGAGCGCATGCCGTGGAGATACTATTGCTTTGGCAGAAATGTTCCACAGCAAGGCATTAAACATATGAAGTTAAGTATTTAAATTAAGGCTGTTTTAGTTGCAAAAAACAAACAGATCTGACTTGTAACTTGACCTTGTATCTTTGTCTGCTTGTATCCATGGAGATGCCATACTGTGAAACAATCCAGGCAAAGCAACAACATCACTATGGAGACAAGCAGATGGCATATACGCTTCACTAGAAAAGTTACATGGTGAAACTTTAAAGGGCCCATATCATACCGTTTTCTGATCTATGTTCTAATGTAGTTTCCTCGTCACAAACAGACCTGGAGCTGTGTTTTGTTTCATTCACACATGTTTAACACACAAACCCTGCACATTTAGGCTGAGAAAACACTGTTCCACCTTGTGATGTCATGAGATATTACAGGAAGTGCTTCACTGTGTTTTAAAATGCCATAAACCTTCCCTAGAATCATTTGGATGATTTCAGCCCTCGAATTGCCCATCTCTGAACCAAGGGAAAAAGGAGGTGCTTACTTGAAAACTACTGCTTCATGACATCACAAGGTGGGACAGAGCATTTTGAGCTTTGTAAATACAGACAGACTAATAATGTGAGGTTACTCATATGTAACATGTGAATGAAACAAAACACAACTCCAGATGTGTTTTTGATGAAATAACAACATTATAACATGACCTAAACAGTCAATTTTTTGTACTGTATTGTTCGGACATTAAGGCGCACTTAAAATCCTTTAACTTTCTCCAAAATCGACAGTGCTCTTTATAATCACCTTCAGTATTAATTCTGGTTGTGTTTACTGACCTCTAACAGATTTTATGTGGTGCATGGTGCACAAAAATCTGTCAGAATGTTTTAGTACGACTTTGGTAAACTATGAAGCCACACCGCTTGATGGATTGTCGGAGCATTACGCCTACTGCAGTCAGGACTCTCGCGGCGTAAAAGGTGAAATATAAGTTCTGCGTCAACTCAGTGCACACTGCTGCCATTGCCTTATTGCCGTCATTTTTGATGTAAGCTTCTGCAAAGTAATTCACCGCCGCAACGCTCGGAGGCTAGGATTTAAAAACGGCGTTTGTGTATACCTCGGTCGACAACCTTAAATGTCTCCCACAGAATCCTCACTGCACATCCTCTGTCACAGAAAGAACACATACATTCCACTGACTTGTGTTCTTTCGTCCAACAGAAGACAAGGAGCGAGCTGTTTTTTCAGCGCTTATAGTTTATGCAAATTAACCATGTGGTTTTAAGTTTCATTTCTGTAAAATGTAAACAAATGTGCACAAAGCTACATTAGACACATTATTACTCAATGTATATTAGAGTCCTCCTTGTAGGAAATAAAAAAAAAAAAACTTAAATCATCCACATTCACCAAGACAGAGAGGCAACAGCGGGCGAATTATGCCACGATCTGCCAATGGATCGTGGACGCCTGAGCTAAAGGATCAGTCTAAAGCAGGAGTCTCCATCCTGTAGCTCAGGAGCTACCAGTAGCTCTCCACCCCCTTCCAAGTAGCTCTCCAAAGGACTTCTGAATTATATATAATGCGCTGAATAAGTTAAATTTGATTGATTAAATGCCTATTTCCTATGTAAATGTATAAATTTGATGCCTCATTTCGTGCACTGATAACTGGATAATGGATTATGTTTCATTAGGTTTCTCATTTTTGGCTTATCATGGCTCTTATATTTACAAAATTTCTGGCAGCTGCTAAAATGAGTAACCCTCTGGCATTTTCATTTTACAAAAAGTAGCTCACAGAAGGTAAAAGATTGGCAACCCTAAAGTGTCTTCTGTTTGTTTTGCTTAATGCGAAATGAAAATAGACGAGAGAATTCAACATTACTGATACTGCGCCTTATAGTCCAAAAAATACGGTAATACAGGACCTTTAAACAGAATACAGATCATTATCATTAAAGCAGCTTCTTTTGTAAATGCAGCGCCATCAAACACAGCCCCTATTTGTCAGAAAACACTATATGATTCTCTTAATAACCCGGGCTAATACATCGCATGAAGGATGCTCGTTCATAAATCCAGTAAACACATTTCTCCTGTTTAAACAATTCTTCTAAATTTCTATTATGTTCCTAATGACAGATAATACCATATTTAAGCACGCGAAAACCCCCAAAGGCCTCATGTCTTCCAATAATGTTATTTGTTTATAGTAATTACATGCGTTCTACAACAGGAGAGCTATAAAAGTGCCAGCAGCTAAAGATATTGGGAGGAATAGTTTATGAAAATGCATAGATTAGGAATGGGTCGCGCAATAAAAACAGTGGATTATTTGTTAAAAGAACACGGAGAGCTGCTGTGTTGTTTACCAAAAGCAAAGTCGTGAATAAAACATGTAGCGGACGCGTCGAGGCTCACCCCAGACCACTATCACAAAGTCTCCAGGAAAAAGGACTTCTAATATAGACTTTCCACACTTCCTCTCGTCTTTCAAGCTTTATTTTGGTGTTGTTGTTTTTTTTTTAGGCGAGATAGACTTTTCAGAGCTTTGAATAATGTTATAACTAGTTTCAATTCTCATTTACACTCTTGAAGTTGGATTTGGGCATGAGTCATCTTTATTCACATGTGTTCAAGTCATTTTTGCTCTCCAGTTTGATTTTCTTGCGATTTTCTTGCAGTGTTGCGTAGTTATTTTGGTCCAAACTCTCCAGACTCTTTGTTGTGATGACGTTTTCGGCGGCGGCGGCTCCCAACGGGCGCCGCAGTTTTCTAACATATAAATCAGCGAACTCATTTCTTTTCTTCGATGAATATTGCGATGTGCAAAGTCCAAACTACCGTATTTTCCGGGATATAGGGCACGATCTTAAGACTCCGACCCCACCAAAAGACGACTGCGTGCTCCCAATCCAGAGCGCCCTATACACAAATCCACTCGGGTGTCCCAGCACGACTTCAGTAAACTACAAAACCGCGAACACACACGGAGCAGACAGCGACCGCGCGGCGAAAAACACCCACAGACACACTCATCACTCCACACGGACGAGGAACAGGACGGAGGAACAAACCAAAAAAGCGAGTGCAATGTGCCACTTCTAGACACAACTGAACAACTGAGTCACTGCGAACACGCCGACAATCCAGTGGTCCCAGACAGCACCCTCCCTACACGCCACAACTGAACAAAGCCCAGAGTCACCGTGAACGTGCCAAACAAAGTCCAATTAAACGAAACACAACAGTTAGATGGGTCAAAGTCCGGCGCGATTTATTTGTGAAAAAAAGTTCGAAAATAGACCATTTAATGACAGTGCTCCTTATAATCCAGAGCATCTAATAGTGCGGAAAATACGGTACAACATAATGATCCACGGGTGTCATAGATTAGAGCTATGGAGTACGCGAAAGCACAGTCTTCTCTAAAAGACCTTCCTGAGGTTGTCGAAAAAAGGTATTGAAAATCTGATACTAATAAATGTTAAAACTGGTATTGAAACTCTTTTTTCTCAGGTATCGTAACAAAAAAAGTCACATTGACAGGAAAAGAAAGTGTTCTCATTCTATTGTCTAAATTATTTGTTTGTTTTTTTTTTATTTTCATCGTGGTATCGGAATCAGTATTGAGTATCGAGTCTATTCGTTAGTATCGAAATCGAGTTTGAAGTTTTAGTATCGTGACGACACTACTGCCTGCTCCATTTTTTTTTACTTTCACTGTTGGTTACTTCCTAATCTAATCCTTTTCACTCTAAACCCGCACAGAGAGACAGAGAGAGAAAGAAAGAGAGACAGAGAAAGAGACACAGAGAGAGAAAGACAGAAAGAGAGACAAAGAGAAAACAGAGAGAGAGAGAAAGAGAGAAAATGAGAAAGAGGAGAGACAAATAGAGAAAGAGATACATAGAGCGGAGAGAGAAAGACAGAGAGAGAGAGAAAGAAAGAAAAAGAGAGGAGAGACAAATAGAGAAAGAAAAAGACACAGAGAGGGGAGAGAGAGAAAGAAAGAGAAAAAAGAGAGAGGGAGAGACAAATAGAGAAAGAGACACAGAGGGGAGAAAGAAAGGCAGAGAGAGTGAACGAGACACAGAACGACAGAGAGAGAGGAGAGAAAGAAAGAGAAAACAAGAGAGAGAAGAGAGACAAACAAAGAGAGAAAGAGGGACAGAGAGGGGAGAGACAAAACGAGAGAGAGAGAAAGAAAGAGGAGTGACAAATAGAGAGAAAGAGAGAGAGAGAAATAAAACAAAAACAAGAGAGAGGAGAGACAAATAGAGAAAGAGAGACAGAGGGGGAGAAAGAGAAAGACAGAGAAGGAGAGAAAGAGACAGAGATTGAACGAAAAAGAAAGAAAGAGAAGAGAGGCAGTGTATTGAAAGGAAACCCAACCCCGGCCCCGTCTCGTGACAGTAAAGGTTCAGGGCAGAACGGCGACGCGTGGACAGACGGCGGGTGAAGAGACGGCGAGAGTGACAGCACGGCAAAATAAAAGTTAAAAATGGCACAATAAGAGCAGGGTTTGGCGGCGCTGAGGTAACTTCAGGAGGAAGGCCGTTTATCAGAAAGCCCCAGGTTTTTACAGCTCAAATTTACAGGTTTCCATTTGACTCAAGATCAAATTTAATACCAAAAAAATTGCATCCGGCGTTTAAAAAAGCAACATTCAAAAGGCTAAAACGGGAGCTGCCGCGGCTGAAATTGGATGGGTGTTTAGCGGAAGAAATATAAGAACTGAAGAGATCTGAATGAGGCTGACAAAAGTGAACGCGCTTTAAAAACACAGAGGAGCTTCATGGATAAACACATGCCGATGTATAACAGTAGGGGGCAGTGTTTTGAGCTTGAAAAAGGGAGACAAATTACTAAAACTTGCATGAATGAAACAAAACACAACTCCCGGTGTTTATAATGAGAAAGCGTGATTAAAAACATTTCGCTTTGCAGAATATTGAACATTTTACATTTTACAACAGTAGGGATCATTTTCACAGGTAGGTGCACGGCAAATTTCTCTCATCTGGCCAAGATTTTAACACTTACATCATCTTGTTTTCAGATTTATTATCTACTTCATTCTACTCTAGAGGTCGTTTATTTGAAGAGAACTTGTCAAGTAAAATGATCTTGCTGCGTGGACAGATCGTTTCACTACTTTTAAGTCATTTTCTGATAGATTTGAGAGTTTATATCATAATTCTGGACAAGCTTATTTGCAGTGTAGAAATATGGAGACTGTTGCCATAGCGATTAATCATTTAAAACCCAATATTATATCTTGTGGATGCAATTTTGAGGTCTTCTGATCATTCTAATTAAAGATTAGCAATGGTCCCAGTGTCTCAGTTTTCTCAGATTTTTATTGATTAAAAAAATGTGAAAAACAGAACTAATTCCAAGTATCTCAGTTATTCACAGTCTATAAATGCTTCTCACAACTTTCCCTGAGCACGTCAGTATACAGTAAAGCTGACAACAGCTAGCATGCTAACATGTACTTCCTGATTATTGGCCAATAAAAAGCTTTCTAATGCAGACTGTACACAGCAGACTTGTTCTGACCACAAGAGCTGCTTATACAGTACACTGTCTGTGGGTGTAATGGTTCATGTGTCATGTTCGTTCATGCCACACCGGTCCAGTATGGGACGTTTGGTTTAGTGCAGGGCTGTGCATGAGTGAGTTCGGTGTGTTTACATTCGGCCACCACATGTGCAGCTATATGGAAGATTCAGCTCTTTAATATTCATGAGGGAACTCGTCCATGATTGGGGCAGTGTTTTCTGTAGCTCTTTATAGTTAGGGCGGTTGCCTTGACAACAATAGGCCCCCGCCTTGACTATGTCCCTCCCAACCACGCGAATCCTCACAAAATACAGTTATCACGCCGCGGTCTTCACTTTTGCCCGCACGGAATCCCCCCCATACCCCCTTCCACACACCCACGACCTCTGTCCCTAACGGAAGGGGTCTGCAGCAGATCTGCACTTACTGCAGACAATATGGACAAGTTGTTTTTTCTGGCCAAAAATATCAAGATTGAGTAAAAGTTCATGCTTGAACAGTGAGTGCTGCACTTTACTTTTAGAAAAGTTTTGTTTACTGTTGACAAGGATAAAAAAAAACAAAAACAAAAAAAAAGAATATATTTGTTGCTTATTTGAGAATATTTTACTTTACTTATTAGTATTACCAAGCAGCACTTTGCCTTTATTTTAATTTCCCATTTGTATAATGTTAAAACAAATAGTAGGTTTAATAAACACACAAATTAACAACACACAAATGATTTAGCATTTTTGTTCCCACTTAAAATACCAAAAATGAACCAAACCGTGACCTCAAAACCAAGGTACGTACCAAACCCTGATTTTTGTACCACTACAAACCTAATCTGTAATATACAAAATTGAGTACGGGCACTTCATAACTAGCATGCTAACAGAACACTAGCTCTTCCTGGTTCACAGAAAATGCAAACTGCAGTATAATTCGACACAGACAGCACGTAGGAGAATCATTTTGACCCCGAGAGCCGCTTATAAAATACATCTGTACTGGGGCAAGACACGTTTTACTTTATTGGACCAAAACCCCCATTTAATCTCCGAGGAAGGTTAATTAGACAGCGCATTTTCTTTGCTGACAATAATCAATTACTAATACTGTACTAAATCAAAGCATTCTCTAGATCTTAATTAGACTTTCCCTGTAATCACCACATCTCCATCATCCAAATGAGTCTCTCTCCAGGTTCCACCCCCTCGCTCCTTCTCTCCCTGCCCCAAAACCAGGCTCATTACTGGGGGCTGCGGCGTGCGTCACAGGCCCGGGGAGGACCAGGAGGGCCGTGTCACCTTGGGGAGGGGAGCGTAGAGGACGGACTCCATCACTTCTTCTGCTATTTCAGGGCGTCTCCGATCGATAAATCTTTACTGACGGCCAGCGGGAGGCACGGAGGCAGAGAGGAGACGCCGGTCAGTACAAACAAGCGTCGTAAAGACCATCAGTGGACATGTGACTCGTGTTGCGGGCTATTTACGTAATGTAGGGCGGAGGTCACTGGAGCGAGGACAATAATTAGCAAAAATAACCTCAAATTAAAAGGCCCGACATAGTTTCATCATCGCAAACAGATCTGGAGCTGTGTTTTGTTTCATTCACAAACTAGAGCTGCTCGATTATGGAAAAAATCATTAACACGATTATTTTGGTCAATATTAAAATCACGATTATTCAAACAATTTTATTTATTTTTTTGTTACACGATGCATTTATTGGTGGTATGGTTAAATGTAAAAAATGCAATGTCCCTGTCTCAATAAATACAATAAATAAAAATAAATCTATTAAGCATTTCTCTTTCTGGAAAAAAAAAATAAAAAAATATAAAAATTGTTATTGATAACTTTTAAATTGAAAATAAATATAGGCTACAAATCTGTACTTTAGAGCAGTTTTGCGATGTATAATAGATAAAATGAATAAAATATACTTTGAACATGGAACAAGCCATATCAAAACCACAATCTCTATTTCAAAAAATAAAATAAAATATATATACTTATTTATATATTATAAAAAAATATATAAATAAATAAAAAAATAAACTTTGTTAAGGTTTAAATTGTTCCAAGTTTGGAGATCGTTTGACAAAAAAAATCGAAATTGCGATCTAAAACCCGATTAACTGCACAGCCTTAACACAAACCCTGCAGATTTCTTCTCTCTAAAAAAACCACAAAAAACACACCTTGTCATGTCATGTGCCAATACAAGACGCTCCACTGTGTTTTTAAACTCCACACACCTTCACTAGAATCAGTTGGATGATTTCAGCCATAGAACGACCAATCTCGACTGAACTAAAAGGAAAAAGAACTGTTCACTTGAAAACATGTGTAAATAAATTATGTGATAGTTTTTTGTTTTGTTTTGTTGTGTTCTTTTGCTTTGTAATGCTTTTTTGTACTTGGATACTTATGTAAGTAGCCCTAGCCCATTTATATATTGTAAAAGCAGCTCTTAGAAACCACTGCGTCTTGTTTACATCGAATTATTAAGTGTTGTCAAAGAATCAGGAAGTGTGCAGTTAACATTAGGGGTGCGCAAAAACACGGGTATATCTGTATACTGTATCGTTTAATGTGACGATACAGTATTGATTTATCACCAAGAGTATTTTTTGGTATGTTTTACTAAATGATTTTGTTACAGTGCTACAGTTTTGTTGCTTGTCTAGAGGAAGGAAACTTGTTGATACGACACATTTGACATTTTCACTGTTTTGATGTTTGTGTTTCATATGAACTTTGCGCGAGAAGTGGTTTAACAAAGATTTTTCGTATCGTAGCTATGATTTAGAACATTGTTTTTGTTGAACTGTATCGAATAGAAAGTGCACTGCATCGAGGTATGTATCGTATCGGCAACTTCTTAATGATACCCAGATATTGTGAGGGTCGCCGATGTTATTGTCAGACTTTTTATCACGGTATTTCGGTTATTGTTACATACCTACTGCCAGAGGTGGGACCAAGTCGTTGTTTTGCAAGTCTCAAGTAAGTCTCGAGTCTTTGACCTCAAGTCCGAGCCGAGTTCCAAGTCAAATACAGGCAAGTCCAAGTCGAGTCTCGAGTCACCGGCCCATAAGTCCAAACTCAAGTCCAAGTAGTCTGCTTTGAGCACCAAATAGAGCTTAGATTTTTGCAATTTATATACATTTTAAACTAAATTGTACATTAAAAAGTCATGGTATAAGAGTTGTAGAAATGCAATTGTTTCTCTTTTAAACATCTTGACAAGAGTGCAAATTATTATGGTCAAAATAGAGAAATTTAAGTTCTAACAGAGCTTAATAAATGTTATTTTGTCACGTAGTCTGCGCTGAAATGGAAGGATCAAGTTCTTTGTAGTTCCCTCCGGTTTACAATACTGTATATTACTGTAGTACATTTGAAGATACCATCTCACAGTACTTCAGTTACATCCAAAGTAATAGAGAAGTGGGAGGGACATGTTACAGTTTGTTCTTGTAAATTTCAGCACCGCATGTAACAACTGTAAAGAGAAAAGTATTCTCTAAAAACATATATATTTTAGGAGAAGCATCAAGTCTTCTCAAGTCACTGACCTTCAAGTCCAAGGCTACGTTCAGACTGCAGGGTTTAACGCTCAATTCCGAATTTTTTGTGAAATCCGATGTTTTTGCGAGGTCGTTCACATTTCCAATTAAATGTGACTTGTATGTGACTCCAGTGTGAACATTAAACGGCCCGAAAGTGTCCCACATGTGACACTGGAGACACGACGACGTCAACCACAGCGAGCGTGCTCTGTGTTTACAGAAGTTGTCCAAACATGGACGCAGCATTGAGCACCTGGAGATTTTAAAGTTCCTCTCGTACCAGAACATGAACAACTTACTTGTTTTAAGGAGGAGATTGAGAAGGAGAAGGACGAGGTTTTTGGCCGTGGTGTTTTGTGGGACAGCGGCAGCGACGTCCGTTGAAAGGAACGTGTGGATGTGGAGACGGAGCCAAGAGTGGTGAGTGGTGATGTGCTTTGCTTCAGTGACACAGAGTTCATTAACAATTTTCGCCTACTTCAGCGCAGAATAGTGACGTTTGTGGCTTGTTGATAACGTGTAGGTTTGATTCATGCGCTTTGACCGTTCAGACTGAAGTCACATGTCAAAAGATCGGATATGTATCGGTTTTAGGAGCACATATCCAAGTGTCCTGGGTCACATTTGAAAAAAATCGGATCTGTGTGGTTCAGACTGTCATTAAAAGATCAGATACAGGTCACATAGGGGCCAAAAGAATCAGATTTGGGTCACTTCAGGCTGCAGTCTGAACGCAGCCCAAGTCAAGTCCCAAGTTGTTGCCTATTTTATCAAGTCAAGTCTCAAGTCCTAAAAATAGTGACTCAAGTCTGACTCAAGTCCAAGTCACGACTCGCAAGTCCTCCACACCTCTGCCTACTGCAAACTGCTTAAAATTAACTTGTTCTGGTTTTCACAACTTCAAAACTTGTGCGAATGAAACAAAACCCAACTTCAGGTGTTTTTTTTTGCAGAATACTGGACATTTTACATTTTCTTAAAACAGTACGGACAATTTTCACAGGGCTAGAAATATCCACGGCTTTCAGAATTGTAAAAAAAATGAGGACTGTAGCCATAGAGATTAACTTGCTTTGAATGGGAAAAAGTCTTCAAAATGTAGCATAGAGAAAGATGAAACCCAGGAATAAAAGTACAGCGAAAGATCTGCAGATTTTCACCTGACCTCTTCTTGTTGTGGAAACCTCTTTAAAATGAACTAGTTCTGTTTTCCACACTTTGAAGACACTCGAAATCAGGCACAGAGAGTTTAACTTGCTAAAATTGAAATTGCGAAGTGCAGTTACCAAAACATGCAATTTTATATCATGTCTGTGGAAAGCGACGGCCTGTGAAATTGGAAAAAGGCGTGAAAATAAATAAATGAAAACCATATTTAATAACTACGACCTCTTAAAAAGGCACTGGCAGTCAAGCATTAAAACCATACAACTTCATTTCCAAACGCCATTGTACCTGAGCGTAATGGGAGAATGTGGTGACGTCATGCTCTCAGATGGAGGCAAGAGACAGATTTTCCTGTTTACATTGTACTTTAACGTGAAATATTCCCCAAAAAATTCACAAATGTTGAACTTGATCATTTACATCAGGGTCATTTTTCACCATTTCATCAAATTTCCAGAAAATCCCATGCGTCACGTTTTTAATTTTAATTTTTTTTTTTTATTACTCGCTGATCCCTTACTATCATGTACCAACCCTGTGAAATTTTAGTCATTTCCAATCATTAATTTTCAAGTTACAGCTCATTTAGTGAGGGGAGTATGTGTCAATTTACGGGCCCAAAATGCGCGTAATTTTTTCTTGGCCGTTTTCACAGGTGGATATCTCCGTAAGTATCACACATAGAGGGCTGAAATTTTGTAGGCCTGTAGTCCTCTAGTCTGTGTTCATATAACATTTATCAAAAGTTTGGTATCTCAACTCATTGTCATTTTATATGAACTTAAATATAAAAAAATAAAAACTTGTTCATTTCTGTGGTGTACCATTTTAGCCCCTTTTTAAACCTACTTTTAGATGTAGTAGACCCTTAAATTTTTTTGAGAATCAAGATATGTAGTAGGAAAAATCACCAAATGTTGAAAATTTGAAATAGGTTATGTGTGAGGGTCCTGTTAAAAACAAGAAAAAGTAACATGGTCCGATTTTCACATGTAATTTATGGCATGTGGGTCGTGATAAAAAAAAAAAATTGAATAATTATTTTTTGAAAGACCAGAAAAAGACCTTTCATATGGTACAAACAAAATATATTTTAAGAAGCTCTTTGAATTTTTAATTGTATCTTGAACATTCACATTTTTGAGGTTTCGCTCATAGTGCAAGACACAATGACATATACAGTACACAGTGACCATGTACTATGTTTTATTCCAGCAGCTAAGGTCACTAAACTCCAACAACTCAATATTTTATTTTTTTTTTTCAATTTCAATTCCAAATCCACCACCTCCACTGTTCACTATAAGCACTACCCCCTCAGAGCTTCCTGTTTATAGGCGCCATTTTGAGGACTTTTGATCACTGTAAAGACATATTTTCTTTTGATTTGTTAATTGCTATGGCGACAGTGCACATTTTTCATCACTTTACAGTCCATTGAGACATTTCTAAGTAATATAACATAGTTTTAGTGTCCAGAAAGAGGACGGGAGAGCTCAGTGTGTCACAGACTGTAGGGGACAGTGTGGGAGGAGCTACGTAGTGTCTCCGCTGGACACAGGCATGTGCAGAGAGGGACTCAGGAGGAAAATAAACCAATAAATCATCACCGAAGAAGGAAAAGTCTGATAGTGTAACTCCCCGACAGTCTATATGAAGAGTCGACTGGTACATTATAAACTATAAAACAGCCTGAGAAACTCTATTCTTATTTTCATTGAATAAAAATCCTGTGAATCACTGAACCAAATGAACTAAAACACTTCACATATAAACTACAACAGTACAGTAGTTCTGCTGTAGTGTACTGTGTGTAATGTATGTGTGTTTCATCAACATCATGGTGTTATTGTAGTACACTCATTAGCAGAAAAAAATGACATCTTTACACCTTAAAATGTATCAAAATCGAATCGATATCGTGTCCCGTCTATCGAGATATGCATCGAATTGTGGGAAAACCATATTGTTGCAGTATGAGCGGATGGTAAATGGTCACATTTTTCTATAGCGCTTTTCCACCTTCAAGGCACTCAAAGCACTTTACAACAAGGAACCACTCACTCATTCATACATCAGTGTTCACAGACACTAGGGGCGAGGTGGGTTAAGTGTCTTGCCCAAGGACACAACAACAGCATTCACCTGTGGGAGCTGAAATCACACCGCCAACCTGTGGGTCAGTGGATCTGACTACTCAACTTCCGCTCAGTAGCTCATTTGCCCAGTGTGTGCAGTTTGAGTGTCCCAACATTTTCATTTCCAGTTTTGATGGTTTAAAAGCATCAAAAAGACAGAAAATGTTTTTACAATTACACAAATAAAAAAAAAAACGCTGGAGTGGACTGGACTGAGATGCTGCAGTTCAACTCATTCAAATAACGTAGGTCAGACATGTCCAAACTATGGCCCGTGGGCCAAATGCGGCCCTCAGAAAAAAATTTCTTGGCCCTCAGGCTTCCAGGAGAATTGGCCCAAATTACCTTGCATCAATGAAAAATTTACTTTTTCTTGGAAGTTTTTTTTTTAAATCTACCTTGATAAAGCTCATATTTCATATTTAGTGTGTGGTTTTGAGGATCTTAGCATGAATAAAGACTGATGGCTCATTCTAACGTGTTAAACATGCACATATTTCATTTCACCTGTTCAACTTGTTGCCTTCTGGCAGGTGCCTCAGGTCAATTCCAGCTTGGACCAACAGACTCAGGGACAGCTTCTTCCCTAAAGCTGCCCCCATAATGAATAAGAACTGTTAATTTGTTTTATTTATTTTGTTTAATTCTTGCACTTTGATGGAGCAGCTCTGAATTTCATTATACTTTTGTATAATGACAATAAAGGCTTTCTTTTCTATTCTATTCTATTCTTCACTATATTGAGCACCAGTTTACAGCCCTCGATCGGCCCTCTGCTTCATCTGTGTTTAGAGATGTGGCCCTTGATGAAAAAAGTTTGGACACCCCTGATGTAGGTGGTGCACTACAGAAGAATATTAGGCTAAAACGACCCCAAAAATCAGCATAATACCTGTATAAAAAGTGTTTAAACTGTGAACTTTGAACAGAAGAAAAAGAAAACAGAAAAATCACAATTACGTTTTCCAAAAATGTTCAGTACTATTGCAACAGATTCAAACTTCAGCGATCAAATCAGGTAAAAAGCTGATTTCTGAATACATTTGTCAAGAAACCATTTGCATATCAGCTCAAATATGTGCCACTCTCTTTCCATCTTTCATGTACACAGAAGCTCCAGCGGCTAATCTCTGGACGTACACTAATCCAATTCCAACGACTCAATCATCTCTCAAACCCACCCACCTCCAACATTCACTATAAACACCATCCCCCTTGTCACTGCGGCGACGGCGGAACGTTCCGAGTTTTTACCAAAGACGTTTGAACGCGCCGGGGAGCTGACAGCCCGAGCTTTTAGCCTATTGTCACCGCGCTAAATTGCCTGAGCGTCAAATTTCCTGTCAGCGCGGAGCTTTGTCGAAAAACGCCGCTGAAAAACGCCATCCAACGCCATAAATGAGACGCCAACGCCGCCAGATCTGACATATTCAATTTCGGTCAACAAACACCTCAAGCTGAAATTATCCCAGAGACACTATCAAATAATGGCGGGAGTAAAAGGGTGATTTAGAAAGGACAAAGAATGGAACTGTTTTGCTTTGTCGCTCGGGGCGGTCTGGACCCATAATGCATTGCTTCACGTTGTATTTCTCCACTGCCAACTACAGTGGTAAGAGTCATCACATTAGAATTGAAATTTGAATGAACGCAATTAAAATGTTACATAATTTCCCGCACCAACGACAAAATCTCCAGCGGTATTCTGCATAAAAGCTGTTAACCCTGTAGAGTCGAAACACGTGGAAACATGTTCTAGAATGTCATTTTGTCAGTTCACTTTCACTCTTTTTGTCAATTTCTTCTAGACGTGTTTAAAATGTGAACTTTGAGCAGAATCCTATTGTTAAAACACGAACTGCAGTAAGATAATTGCACATGGAATTGAACAAATGCAGATGGTGAAGAGTCTGTCTCCCACTTATCACCGTGTCATTGCTTTGGCCAAGAATGTTCCACAGTACGGCATTAGACATATAAGGATTTTCAACAGGCACATTTTAAAATATAAAAAATATTACTTTCTGTTGAACTTTTTCAAATATTTACAATGTCATGTATCCATACATGTATGTTGAACATTTATATTAAGCATTTTTAGTGTGTTTTTATGAACATGAACTGGCTCCAACCATAAAAAATGTCATGTGGCGTGACTGAGAATAAACTTAAAATTGTTTTATTTTCTAAAAAACATCAATATGAAGTGTACAGAAACAAACTGTTGGCATTTCTTTTGATTTTTAATGCATATTGGTATTTTCTTTTGATGTCCAACATGACAGTCACCTGCTTGTGTTTAAGTAACAGAGGTGGAGACTTACAAGTCGTGACTTGGACTTGAGTCAGACTTGAGTCACTATTTTAGGATTTGAGCCTTGACTTGATAAAACTGACTAAGACTTGGAACTTGACTAGGACTTGAAGGTCAGTGACTTGGGACTTGACTCAGACTTGAGGCCTGTGACTTGACTCAGACTTGAGGCCTGTAACTTGAGAAGACTTGAGAAGCATTTTAAAATCTGAATTCTTTCTATTCTGACCGTAATGATTCACACAAAGATCTTGTTAAGATTTTTAAAAAGGAAAGACATTTCAAACATTTCTAAAACTATTATATAAATACTCACATATTATATTATAATTATATATTATATATATATTTATATAATTGAGTTTGTTTTTACCTCTGTCTATTTTTTAACCCTCACGCTCTCCTCGGGGTCACATTGACCCGAAGAATTTTTTTTTCCTTCCCGCTTTCTTGGGGTGGGTCAACCAGACCCAAAAAATTATTTTCAAATAAATTCTCACCAGGCAAGAAAATACATTTTTGGGTCTGATTGACCCAAAAAGAGCGAGAAGGAAAGAAAAATTTCTTCGGGTCTATGTGACCCCGAGAAGAGCATGAGGTTAAAACTCACTCCAGAGTATTCTGAGTGCACCTGCTCTTAACAATAAAATATCCTCAATCAAGAAATGTTTCACTGTCTCATGTTACGATTTACAGTAAAATATTGAATAAAATTAAATTAAATTAAAAATAAATAAGAAAAATGCAAGTCTACCAAGGTAATAATGCATTGGATTTATGTAGTGCCATATCTGCCCTGGGACAGACTGATAGAAGAAAGACTGCCAATGTGCCAATCGAGTACTTTCTACCCCCCAAAAAGTGTAATTGAATAAATGCAGAATATATTTAATGACATACTGTGGAACATTCTAACACATCCATGGAGACAAGTAGAAAAGTTACATATATAGCATGAAGCAACTTTAACCCTCTCCAGGCAGACGCTGCAGATTTGCAACAGCTAAATGCCAATTACCTACTTACTCCAAAACCATATTTTATGAGCTTTTTTTCTTTTACTCAGGAGCCTTTTTTCTCATCCATGCTGATAAACGTGGACGATGCAGACTGTACAAGAATGGTTACATACAAACAGCCTGCCAGAAGTGCAAAGTACTTTTGTTGTTTACAAAGGATAAAAATTGTTTCTTGGAGAACCACACATGAAAAAAGTGATGTTGTTCTGTCACTGTAAAGCTGTTACACTCTGCTTTATGTTTTCAATGTTATGAAAAGTGGTATACAAATAAAGTTAGCATTCATATCATTTTCAGTCTTCAGTGTTAATTTACCGCACCGGACCAATGTTGCAAATCTGCAACATCCCAGAACACACTGGATGTGAAGGTCTCACTCAAAAAAAAAAAAATCTGGATTGTATATTACTACCCCATATGATCATTTTCCCCAAATATCAGATTTTTCCTGTTACTAAAATTTTATTTGAGCCTAAGAGGGTTAATGACAAAAAATTACATTCATCCATGATATTTCCAGGATTTTCCATGACCGTGGGAACCCGGAGTAAAAGTATGGTGTCTGAAAAGTTTATTTTACCCACATATTACACAAGTACTACCCACCTCTGCAAAGTACAACAAGGTAAAAACACGATATCAATGTAGAGAGAAACGCCAACATGATACAGGGACAAGTATTCACATTTACGAGTGAGTGTAAAACAAACAAACAAAAAAAAGTATTTCTATTTTGAGAGTTTGTGGTTGAAAATTACAGGAAAATATCAGGCCAAGTCATTATTTTTAGTCAAGGCACAGCAAAAATGGCATTAAAATAACAGTTTCTTACCTTTTAGGAGGAAGTGGTGAAGAATTGTTGTCAGTCAGGCCACAGCAAGAGAGGAGACAAAAAAGAAAGAAAACAAGTAATTAGTCACTGTAATCAGATATACATTGGATTACATTTTTATACCATGAATATTCAGAAAATCTTTTGCATTGAAATTGTTCACTTAAATGCTTGGATGAGATGTGTGACGCCTTAAATCATTCAAGAAAAAAAACAAAACATTTCAAACATCACTGTATGTCCATTCCAATTTTATTTTTTATTTTTTTAGAGTGAATGTGTAGCTTCTTCCGTTTTGACAGAGCTTCACCTCGATCCGTGAATGTAAACAGACACGTGGGGAACTACTCTTGCCTTTTTATTTTTAAACAACACCTTAAACTGGAGTAATAGCGCTGTTTTGTGGACTGGATGTCATTATTTGCGAAGGACAGTTTCTATGGATAATGTGGATGAGATGCTGCATTTTAAGTTTACCACTTCACAAGAGGTGAGGAGTAAAGTCTTATTATTTTCGCTATATCCCGAGTTTGTATCTTGCGTCTCTGTGTCCGTCACTCCGTCTGCCCCTGACGCTCTGTTTTTTTGGCTGTTACCGTAGCGTTGCTGATGTTTGGTGTTTTACAATCTGACACTGATACCACACATTAGGAGCAGTGGCTTCAAAATCACACACGAAGACACAAAGTCGGGTCACGCCTCCCGGAATTCGGGGAGAAAAAAATCTGAGCAAAAATCGGGTAAATTCTCCTGTAGTGTGCGACGGCCTTTAATGTGCGGAAAATGATCAAAATCGGCCTTACACATCGACCCAAAAGTGACCATCCATTTCTCTTGATTCTAAATAAACAGTATCAGCATTGGCCATGAAAAAACCCACGTCAATCTCAAATAACGTGGACTTCCTAATCAGGGCTGGGTATTGTTAAGAAGTTACCGATATGATACATAAGCCACGATACAATACATATCTTGACACAGTGAGCTTTCGATTTGACTCGATATCATATATTTCAAATTGATTCAATATGGTTCAATAAAAAATCATGGTTGTGACACTAAAGGTCTTTCTCCAGGCAGGCGTTGCAGATTTGCAACAGCGAAATACCAAATACCTACTTATTCCACATCCCTATTTTTTTTACTCAGAAGCCTTTTTTCACATCCATGCTGATAAACGTGGACGATGCAGACTGTGTAAGAATGGCTACACGCAAACGGCCTGCCACAAGTGCAAAGTACTTTTGTGCTTTACAAAGGATATGTGAAGAACCCCTCAGTCGTCCAGGTAGAATCCATGAGGAGAAAATTCAGTTTGTCGACTGGACAAAAGTTAGTTGGTTGAAGACGTTTCGCAGCTCATTCAAGCTGCTTCTTCAGTTCTGGTCAGACGCTGGTGGACACTTCCTTAAATCTGCAGGGAGCTAACTAACTGAAACTAACACACCTACTTGTTTACAGTTTCTGTTAGTTAGTTTGGCCTATTGACCTGTACAGGGTGTGGGGTCTTGTTATGCTAATTAGACCCCACACCCAGTACAGGTCAATTAGGCTGCATTCAGACTGCAGCCTGAAGTGACCCAAATCTGATTTTTTGGCCCCTATGTGATCTGTATCCGATCTTTTAATGACAGTCTGAATGACACAGATCTGATTTTTTCAAATGCGACCCAGACCACTTGGATATGTGCTCCTGAAACTGATACATATCTGATCTTTTGACATGTGACTTCAGTCTGAACGGCCAAAGTGCATTCATCCACCTACACATTATCAACAAGCCACAAACGTCACTATTCTGCTCTGAAGTAGGAGAAAATTGTTAATGAACTCAGTGTCACTGAAGTGAAGCACATCACCACTCACCACTCTTGGCTACCGTCTCCACATCCACACGTTCCTTTCAACAGACTGTCCCACAAAACGCCACAACCAAAAACCTCGTCCATCTCCTTCTCAATCTCCTCCTTAAAACAAGTAAGTTGTTCATGTTCTGGCTCCGGTACGAGAGGAACTTTAAAATCTCCAGGTGTTCAATGCTGCGTCCATGTTTGGACAACTTCAGTAAACACAAAGCACGCTCGCTGTGGTTGACGTCATCGTGTCCTCCATTGCACATGCGGGACATTTTCGGGCCATTTAACATTCACACTGGAGATCACATACAAGTCACATTAAATTGGAAATGTGAACGACCTCGCAAAAAAAACGGATTTCACAAAAAAATCGAAATTGAGCATTAAGCCCTGCAGTCTGAACGTAGCCTTAGTTTCAGTTAGTTAGCTCCTCCCTGCAGATATACAGAAGTGTCCACCAGCATTCTGAACTGAAGAAGCAGCTTGGATGAGCTGCAAAACGTCTTCAACCAACTAACTTTTGTCCAGTCGACAAACAGAATTTTCTCCTCATTTACAAAGGATAAAAATTGTTTCTTGGAGTACCACACAAAAAAGTGATCTATACCAAGTTGTTTTGTTTCTGTTCTGTCATTGTAAAGCACTGTTATCCTGTGCTTTTTGTTTTTATTGTTGTGAAAAGTGAAATACAAATAAAGTTAGCATTCATATCATTTTCAGTCTTGTGTTCATTTACCACACCGGGCCAATGTTGCTAATCTGCAACATCCCAGAACGCATTGGATGTGAAGATCTCACTCAAAAAAAAAAGTCAGGATTGTAGATTACTACCCCATATGATCATTTTCCCCAAATATCAGATTTTTTCCTGTTACTAAAACTTAATTTGAGCCTGAGAGGGTTAAAGCAGCCCTGGAATTGCCAATCTCTATTAAACAAAAGTTAAAGGAGTTGTTCACTTGAAAACTACCACTTCATGACATCACGAGGTGGAACGTAGCATTTGGAGCTTTGGAGATATCGACAGAGGTTAATCAAACATGTGTGAATGAAACAAAACACAACTCTAGGTCTGTTGTTGAGGAGGTAACGACATAAAAACATGACTTAAAGCTCAGAGGAGTTAATTTTGCGTAATATAGGAACTTTAAACCTTTTCTGCCCCTGAAAACACCAACAGATGAACATCGTCTTAAACAAACTCTATCCTCTTATCAGCTGTAAATAATGACAACAACACTCATTTCCTTCTGTGTCTGAAATCAGCTCAAATGTAGAGTTTTAAAGCAGCTCTTTCCGACTCTGCTCAGATGCGCGCCCGTGTAATCCACAGAGACAGACGTGACGAGGGGGAGATAATGTACGTGTGTCTACAGATGTTTTTAAAGCGCCTCTGCCTTCATCCTCCTCATCCTCCTCCTCCTCCTCCTCTTCACTGACGTAAACCTGCAACTCAGTGATGCAACTCGGATGGTACACTGTAGAAAAGAGTATCACTAACACTTTTTTTGAGTTATTGCGCAAATTTCGGGGGCGTGTTTCAGTGTATTTTCATTTTTTGTGTTGATTCGTGTGTTGAATTTGCATGTTCTTCCTGTGTCTGGCTTAGTTTTCCTCATCAAAACATACCTGGAGCAGTGTTTTGTGTTTTTGTTTGTGTAAATACATGCATCACGAATTTCGGACTTCCGGTCACTGCGCAATGCATACCGGGACGGATTTTCCGAAAAAGTGAGCATAAAACCGGCATGTTTGTTTTCCCATTGGGATGCGTCTCATGACAAAGTCGATCTTTTCAAGTCTTTTTCTTTTGAACCATTTCACTTTTGTTTTTGGTTCTGATATTGTCATATTTTAGTTTTGGGATTCGGACATCGTAATTGTGTGGTTGTTGGATGTTCTAACAGCGGAAAATGGCTCGAGAAATGGGCTTCGGAAGTTCCCGAACTCCATAAATGTAAAAGGGAATCAGATGTGTGTGACTGTAAACCTCTGTTTTTTTTGTTTTTTTCAATTTTTCCCCCTCTCCCATTAAAAAAAAAAATAATAATAATAAATTGTCCCTATACTTGAACTAATATTATTTTCACCATCATCATTTCCTTCCATCATTTTTTTTGTCATTTATTACAAACTCAAATAATAATTTTAAAGTTTGTTTTTTCTTCCCCATTTTTAAATAAATTTTTAGTCCCAATACTTAATCTAATATTATTGGACAGATTCTTAGTTTGGCACATTGTCCATTCATATATATGTTCTATGGTTTGGTAACATAGCAGATACGCTCAGCCTGAGTGCAGAAAACGCTGCTGTCTGTGTGGTTACACGTGGATCTAGGGTTCACATGAAGTTGCTACATTAGCTGGAGATATTGTCAGCGCAGCCACATGTGTAAATGACGAAAAGAAACGTCTCTAACTTCAGTAGCCGAACATCCACTCATACCTGATTGATAGAACTAACCCCGCCCCCTGAGAGTCTGAAATCTGCTGAAATCCTCCAACACACTGACATGATACAAACAGAACAAAGGCTCTTTCTGCAGGAGACATGCGCAGTGAGAGACGGGATGATGCGCCGAGGAAGATGCTGTTTGTTTGTGTTTTGAACAGTTATTTTGTGCTTCATACACACACCCTCCTCATGGAAAACACACGAAAAAATGCAGATGATGCAGCTTTTAAGTTAAAGGCGATTGATGTGGCTGTGGAAGAAGGAAACAGAGCTGCTGCACGTGAGCTCGACATCAGTGAGTCGATGGTGAGATTTTGGCGACGGCAATGTGACGAACTGACTTAATGCAAAAAGACATCAAAAGCTTTCAGAGGCGATAAAAGCAGACGGCTGAACTTGAAAACGTTCTTGAAGATGTGGACACCTGCAGCTTATATTCAGGTGCGGCCTACATATGTAAAATTTTAAAATTTAGTTAAAATTTTGTTGATGCGGCTTATATTCAGGTGCCTCAATAGTCCGGAATTTACGGTAATTACAAAAAAAATGGTGTGGACTCTTTCATGACTGACTCAACCTGCCTCTGGTCTGCGTGAGCGCTCGTGTTGAGGAGGGGGCGTGTCCAGGTCGGGCTGTACTTCGCCGCTGGAGGCTGGAGTGGAACGGTATCCGGAATCTGAACTAATCTGTGACCGCTGTGGCATTTATAATCACTGCCAGCGTGGGTAATGTCTGCCATCTTTGCCTCATTACCAGACTGCACAGAGGGGTGTGGGGAGGAAAAAAAAGAATCAAAATCAAAAACTGGGACACCCTCGGTTTGTGGCGGTTGGTAATAATAAAATTGTGAAACGAGTGTGTAATTAAGGAAAATTGTTCTGCACTCGTTCAGTTTCCAACATGAGTCAGTTTAGTCACATTTTATTTATATTTTGATCATTTTTAAGTAGCTTTTCTGTATTTTACCTAAACAAATGACAATCTATGCCTCTCTTTACTGTTCACAGGTGTGGTATAGGATTTTGACCCCACGATGAGGTGACCCCGGGGTCAAAATTTTATTATGGTATGTTGACCCGCCCATAGAATATTGACCCCCTATGAAAATCTATATTTTATTAATAAAGAACTTGAATTCTATAGAAAAACTTTGAATATTAATACTATATCTGCAAATTAAAACATATTGACATATTTAAAAGTGTTTTTTGAAGAACTCAGATGCATTTTTTATGTCGATTATAACTTTTGAATGTTAAAAATTACTTGGTTGTTTAAACACATATTTTACTGAAAATGAGATAAGTAGTTATTAATTAGTTAGGTAATCAAAGTGATGTGTAATGATTTGGAGTCTTGGCTGATTAGTTGAGTAGTTAAATAGATGTTACTTATGACTATAGTAATCTGACTCCCAATATGTTTATTATAGTTCTGATGATGTAAAGTAAGAAGTAATGTTAGCTGAATATTGACAATGATCTATTATATATAAAAGAGGTCAAAATCCTATGACTATAGTAATCTAACCCCTCAATAAGTTTATTATAGTTATGATGTGTAAACTCTTGTATAAAGACAATTGCATTAGATGAAAATGTAAAATGAAGATGTGAAGATGTTAATATTTTCGTGCCTACAACATGAGTAATGTACTTAAGGCACATAGGTGTTAGTGATTTGATACACAAAACAGGGTGTCAGTGTATGTTCAAAATGTTTTCAAATAAAAAAAACTAATGTGTGATGTGTGAACATGTGTAGGTTTTAAATTTGTTGAAAAAATAAGTCCTTTTATGTGTGTTGTTATTTCTTCCATGCATGAAAAACATTGAAGACAAACGCAAACCCAACAGACTAATGATCAAAGCAACATGGCTGGTAACACAACAGTACTAAATTCGAAGGTTATGGGCAGGATTGATCCACAGGAAGGACGAAAAAGGAAACCTTTGGCTGCCTAAATCATCCCGAGTTTGCAGTGAACATTTTGTATGTGGAGCACCAACAAAGTGGGATCCTGTTTGTTAAGTGAGAGGTGCAGAAGACAAACAGACTGAGCTGCACTTTCTTGTTCTTGTGGTTTTACAGCAACATCACGTCTTGGTCTCTTTGCAGTGGAAGGTGTTTCTTGGTGAACAGCTGGTGCCTTTCACTTTGGCGCTGACTTTTTAAATTCGTAACTGAGGTTGAGTGAGGGATCGGCATTTGGTTCGATGGCGCTGCACATACAAAATATTCACTGCAAACTCTGGATGGTTTCCTTTTTCGTCCTTCCCATGGATCAATCCTGCCCATCGCCTTTGCCTTGCACTATTTTTCAATTCAGTTGGGAAGGGAAACAGTTTGAACGGAGGTTTCCAGTCACATATATGTGATTCCCTTTTGCATTTATGGAGTTCGTAAACAAATTTCTCGAGCTGTTTTCCGCTGTTAGGATCCAACAACCACACAATTACGATGTCCGAATCCCAAAACTAAAATATGACAATATCAGAACCAGAAACAAAAGTGATATGGTTCAAAAGACTTGAAAAGATCGACTTTGTCAATAGACGCATCCTACTGGAAAAACAAACATGATGGTTTGACGCTCACTTTTTCGGAAAATCCTTCCCAGTATGAATTGCGCAATGATCGGAAGTCCGAGATTCTTGATGCGTCTATTACAAGTACTCAAAAATGATGACATCAGTTCCTCCTCCATGTTCAATCAGCATCGCACTGAAACATATCCAAAAGTCTGGACCATCTGAAGAATCTCTACAAAGTTTTCAAAATGACTCAAATCCAAATTCATGTGGCGAGAGAATGTTTGTTTTTGCAGTGCAGCAGAAACAGAGGAACTGACACCGAGGCCTGAGGGGGACTCATTTCACTGTGACACACGACACCGCGCATTTCACCACAGCTCCGACAGACACGAGAGAGTGCACACACACAGAGGAGAGGAGAGGAAGAGGGAGAGGATGGAGGAAGAGGAGACAAGAGAGAATGAGGGCAGTACCAGGGCAGTCTCTTTTCTTTGCACTTTAAGAATGATGTATATTTGGACTGTATAAATATATATAAACATACAAGCACTATGTTTAAAGGTGCACTACGGAACTTTTATGGCACACTGTCTCCATGGAGATGTTATTGCTTTGGATGTTTCACAGTATGACATTAAACATATCTTACATGTATTCAGTTCACTGCTTTTGTCCATACATAAGTTTAATGTCATAATACGGAGAAAAAAAAAAGAAAAAAAAGCAATTGCATCTCCATGGAGACAAGACACGTAAACCAGGACTAAAAATATTTCTAGATACATTACATACAATTACCATATTTTTCGGACTGTAAGTCACTCCGGAGTATAAATCACACCAGAAAAAAAATGTGTACTGAAGAAGAAAAAAACATACAAGTCACGCTTTTTTGGGGGAAATGTATTTTATAAAATCAGAGACCAGTAAGTGACATTTCATTTTATTTTATTTTTTTTTATTTAAAAAAATTTAATTTTTTTTTATAATAATATAATGTGTGTGTATATGTATATATATATATATATATGTGTGTGTGTGTGTATATATATATATATATATATACACACACACACACACACATACATATATATACACACACATACATATATATATATATATATATATATATATATTATATATATAATTTTTTTTTTTTTTTTTTTTACATTAACCTTATCAGGAGAGATGCATTGTACCAGGTTGTAGCACCAGTGCTAATTTCCACCTAAAGTCCCTGGGCAGGTTCATTGATTGATTGTATTTAACTGACCTTGACTACCAAATGTTCTTCCTGGAGACCTGTGTAGCATGTTTTGGGTTGGGTTGGGATCTTGAAAGTCAAGTTGTAGTAATAACAATAGAAGAGAGAACCACAGACTGTTAACGTCACATATGAACAGTTCTTCAGATAAACTATAACATAAACAACAGAACAGAACAAGTTTAACAAACTCTCCATCTCACTCCAAATCACTAAATCCATTCAATTCTTCATCCTCCGTGTCACTTCTGAGCAACTTCACAAACTCCAGCTAAATCTATCTTTTAGCCCGCGATGAGCTTTTTGTTTTCTTCTTTGCATTTCAAGTCTCCTCTGCCTTTCTCCAGTCCCTCACAAGTTTCTCTCTCACGCCAAACTTTCTTTCTGCTGCTCGATAACCAATTTCGGCTGCAGATTTCACGACTTGCAGCAAGACAGAGGCTCTGTCTGCAGGAGACATGCACAGTAGAGCGAGACAGTGACAGTGGTACACAAGTAAAGGGAGTAATAGTCTGATAGCAGTAGCACATAAGCCTAGATTGCCTTGTTGTAAGAGAATTTAAGTAATTTATCTTCCACATACATCTCAGTTTAACATTAACACAAAAGCTATATTTACACCATGATCTTCCCTTGGCAGACCATTGGCAGAACACTATCTAAATTGTGACATATTACGGTTTAACCAGTGTCTTCTGGCCTTCATAGTCTCACCACTTGCTTTATAAACTTCCTCCTCTGGAAGCAGAGTAAAAGAGGCATGAACACTCAAAGATCACACTATGTTCACTTTTGAAATCATACTATGTTGATTTTTCAAGTCCCTCGGGCCTGTATTATTGATGGTAAATAAACTTAAGACATCCAGTTGGTCCCCAGCGTTTTACTTCCACCCTTTCTTGGACGAGCTGAAAATGTTGACAATATAAGTCACGCCTGAGTATACGTCGCAGGAAACACCCAAACCATGAAAAAAAATGTGACTTACACTCCGAAAAATATGGTATATTACTAAAGATGCACTGTGTAACTTGTCCATGTGCTTGTCTTCATGGAGATTTTATTGCTTTGTCTGGAGTGTTTATGGCATTAAACTTGTCTATCTCCATGACAACAAGATGCAAGTTACAGGTCAGATCTATGGAGAGGCAACCCCACAGTGCGTTTAGACATTTTTGAGCTATAGAAACACATGTAATTGAATAAAAACAAGAAAGATGAATATAATGCTATACTGTGAAACGTTCCAATCAAAGTAATTACATCACCATGGAGACAAGGAGGTGTTGGACCGATCCACCCTCACTGCTGCCCCCTGTTGCCCACGTGGAGATCTTCACGCTTGAATTCATCTTGTAAAGTTGAAAGAGAAAAGGTCTCGCCCCCAGTGAGAAATAATTGATGAAAAGTGATTTAAAATTCCTTATGTAATACAACTTTCTCCAGGTTTTTACAGCGAAACTTAATGCATCGTCTCATGAAAAATACATGTCCTTTTTACTGGCAGCGTTTTCGTTTATGCAACTTACCCACCAGTCTGTGCCCTTATTTACCAGAGCAATATCTACATCGATAAGAAGTATGAAGAAATAAAAGAGGAGATTCACAGCACCAAGATAATCAACCAGTAAACACAAAGACGTTTGAGGGAGTAAAGGTCTAAAACTCAACCAGGATTAAATCAGGGGTAAACCAGGTCTAAACCAAGACTAAACCAAGTCTAAACCAGGTCTAAACCAGGACTAAACCTGGATCAAACCAGGGCTAAACCAAGACTAAATCAGAACTAAACCAGGACTAAACAGGTCTAAAGCAGGACTAAACCAGGGCCAAATTGGACTAAACCAAGGCTAAACAAGAACCAAACCAGAGCTAAACCAGAACCAAACCAGGACTAAAGCAGAACTAAACAAGGACTAAGTCAGAACTAAACTTGGACTAAACAGGTCTAAACCAGGACTAAACAAGACCTGAACCAGGACTAAACCAGGGCTAAACCAGAACCAAATCAGAACTGCATCAAGGCTAAACTAGGACTACATCAAGACTAAACCAGGACTACACCGGGACTAAACTAGGAATAACCCGATGTCAAACCAGGACTAACCAAGGGCTAAACCAGGACTAAACCGGGACTAAACCAGGACTAAACCCGGAATAAACCAGGGTTAAACTCAGACTAAACAAGGGCTAAACCAGGACTAAACCAGAACTACATCAAGACTAAACCAGGACTACACTGGGTCTAAACCAGGACTAAACCAGTACTAAACCAGGGCTAAACCAGAACTCACCGAATGTCAAACCAGGACTAAACCAGGACTAAACCCGGACTAAACCAGGGTTAAACTAAGACTAAACAAGGGCTAAACCAGTACTACATCAAGACTATACCAGGACTACACCAGGACTCACCCAATGTCAAACCAGGATCAAATCAGAACTAAACCAGGACCCGATTAGTTTTAGTTTAGTTTTATTGGACCATTTCAGGCAAAACTTCAACACCACTGGTCCAAGAAAACGTTACGTAGTGCAACTTAACAGAGCATTTTAAAATCAGAATTCCACGTTCCAGCAGCATCAGCAGCAGCTTTGCAGTCAGGTCTTATTGTTTACCGTTTTCTTTACTCCAGTTAGAGCCCAGTCAGAAGTATCATTACAGATTTAGCCGTCTCACAGAAGAACATATGAAGGGCTAACGCTAATATCCCGCTCGTGCTAATTGGGAGCGTCCATGTGTGAAAGGCAGAGCGCGCTTATGAAGTCCTGTCTCCTGACTTTGTCACAAGGACGCCGGCGTGATGGAAAACTTCAGCGCTAAACTCTCTAATGATTACAGCGGCACAGGCAAGCGCGCAAATTAGACCAAGATTTATGGTGCTCGGACAATATGGGACCAAAGAGAGGCTTTCGAGAACACTTCAGAACGGATTAGCGAATGAACGTTTACTTTTAACTTAACGACAAGCCGAGGATCTCTCCAAGTTTACGGCGGAAGCCTGGAGTTACAAAAGTGAGCGAGGGAGCCGTTTAGTAAATAGCAAAAGGAGAAATTCAACTTGCCGACTGGTCAAAAGTTTATTTAGGTCGAAAACGTTTCTCAGATCATCCGAGCTGCTTCTTCAGTTCTGGTCAGGCCTCATATCTGCCTGCAGGAGGAGCTAACTACACTGAAACTACTCTGGAACTAAAGCAAAAAAAGACAGAAGTTCCTCAGATTATGACTGACACAAGAACGCACTATCTTACACGCTCTTTTCACGATTTTATTTATAGTAACCATCCCAACCTCGGTGTGTCCCAGTTTAGAAGTTTGAAAATCTGGTCATCCTAGGGCAGTTACATCTGTACTTTTTTGTCTGTTAAAAAAGTTGTGATGAATTATGTTGATTATTTCTTATTTACTAATGAAGATATGTGTAAAATCCCTCAGTCTGGTCACCCTAATCTACCCTCAGTTTTGAGTCACACGATAATGTGCTCTGGCCCCTTCTGACCCTGGCTCCCATTGACTTTCATTGGAATATTGTGTCCCCCGCTGTGAGCCTCGTCATTTTGGTCTTAAAATGGTCATATTCTGCTCTACATGACCTTTTTTTTTCCTGCTATTTTGTCTTAAGGTGACCAGACGGCTTTACTTACCTGGGACTAGGAGTGTAAGAAAAGATTGATTGAGTGATATATCGTGATACTACATTCCACAATTCTTGAATCAATTCAAAATGTGTCTGAATCTTTTTTTTTTTTTTTTTTTATCTTATTTTTTCACAAACATTTATTCGCAATATATCATCCTTTGGTATTGGTTAGTATTGGGATTTTTCGGGATATATCGTATCGTGACATGTATAGCCTGATATGTATTGTATCACTAGACTCATGGCAATGTACACCCCAACTCGGGACAGTCGCTGTGCCCCCAGTCCCAGCAGATTTATCGAAAACCAGTGATTTGCACCAGATTCATACAAGAAATGTCTCGTTTTTGACCAGTTTGATCTAAACCAGATCTAACCCAGCACTAAACAAGACAAAACCAGGACTACATCAGGTCTAAACCAAAACAGGACTATCACAATGTAATTTTTACTAATCTGATCCCCGCCAATAGTAAAGAGGGGCAAAAATTGTCATTTGTTTTGCCAAATTACAGAAAAACGTGTTTGCGAATGATCATAAAGCAAAAAAATGCAGTGTCAGAAGTCCCTGAGATTATGACTGACACAAGAATGCACAATGTTACACGCTCTTTTCATTATTTTATTTATACCAAACATCCCAACCTGGGTGTGTCCCAGTTTAGAATTTTGAAAATCTGGTCACCCTAGCCTGGCTCCAAATTTGCTCCTATAACAGTCAGCATCTTGAGCTTCATTTGAATGGAGACAAAAGCTTTGGGTGACGTCAAACTCGCTTCATCCACTTCTTTATACAGACTTATGCTTCCCTCTGCATGCTAAAAAAGGTTTGTTTTGGTTCGTTTGAATTGAACACATCATGTATTTCTGCAGAATCAGTGAGCGAAACACTAAACCGTGAGCGAAATTGTTCAAAATGATAACTGACCAATGAGCTCCATATATTCATTTCAAGTACGTCAGTGAAATAAACAAATCTAACCGTACACTTGTGTTTGGTTCCGGCTCGATGCAGGGCTATTGCGAGAAACTCCCCTGTCTTTGATTCTCCCAAAATATATCAATATTTTTTTTTCACTTCTGAGCTTCAGCCTGAAAAATGTCACCACACACCCGTCTGACCCGCTGGTTAATCTTTGGTCCTTTTTCAAACTTAAACCTCCTGAAAACCACAATAACTTAAAGACCAGAACTCGACATTTGAAGACTGGAGGAAAGTCAAGAGAAATGCCAAAGGATCAACCAAACACAAAGCTCCGCAGGCTGTCACCGACGGCCACCACACGATTTCACACTTTGAAGCAGACGTAAAGCATTTTCATTAAACAGCTCTACTGTACATTTGTTCAATTACAGCTGTTTTTTTTTTTTTTTTATAGATTTATAGCTCAAAAATACCTAGAAAAACAGTCGCCTCTCTACAGATCTGACCTGTAATGTGGTCTGATTTGGTCTCCATGAAGATAGAAAGGTTTAATCCCATACTGTGAAACATTCCAGACCAAGCAATAACATCTCCATGGAAAAAAAAAGCATTTGATGGACTCTCCACTGGAAAAGTTTCACAATGCAGCTTTACAACAACACCAGTATTCAGGTAGATTATTATTTGGCCACTAGAAGTTTAAGAACGACTTTTTCAGGTGGAGAAGTGAAGCATGGTGGACCACAGCCAAACATCGGTCATTCCAAAGTGTCATACAGCGACTCACATGGTTCTTTATGAAGTATTTGTTATAGATTAAATGTTTTATAATGAGACAAAGACAGTGTTTAGCTCGATTTTTATCTTTTTTATTCATTTATAAGAAAAATGTTTGGTAATTCAGCTTTAAAACTGCCATCTGCGTGTTTATTGTTCTCCTCCACCCTTTCCTGACCTTTGCGTCCTTTGTTAAAAATGGATAAAAATGCGCTCTAGTCATGCTTACGTCACAAAACCAAGAGACGTTTGGAAAGATTCGGATGACGACTTCCTTTGGGCACTGTTACTGCAATAATAAGTCAGGCAAAATCAGCGGAAATTGAGAAAATGGTCCCGTTTTCTTCATCTAGACGTCATTCTATTCTTTCTTTTTTTGCTTTTACAAATGTGTTGTTTTCATTTGTTTATTCTAATTTGTTTAACTTGGACGCTGCTGCTGAATCCACGGTTTTATCACATGCCCAGTGTCGGTAACTACACCTGATGTCGACATCCGCATGTTTCCAAATGTCTGGTCCCGTTGATAAGTTTTGGTAAGCGTGAATAGAGTCTATACATCATGGGCGGGGAGGACAGTCTAATTACAGCTGGCAGATTTAGTACTTTCAGTTTCATTAGGGTGTACCCAAATAATAAATCTGTTTAAAGAGCCATTAAACACCCACCCGAAGTTTTGGTCCATCCCTAAGCAATATCTGAACAATCCTCCAGAGTGGGTGGTGCTTGGTGGGTTAGGGGAAGCGGGGGTGGTTTGGGCTCAAGAGCGGTGATTGACAGCTGACTGATCACACAACAATCCAACAAGGCATGAATCGGTGCGCTTCGAACTTAAAACAGAGCGGACATTTGCGCTCGGATCACGCCGTTTCCCTTTTCTCCAGACACGGCGGGACATGGCGGTGCCAGGTTAGGGCGTGGCTGAGCGGGGCTCCTCACGTCCTGCCCGTAGACGCTAGAGTCTGAGCTCGTCACGTAAATAACCTGCATCTGACTCATCGGCGGCCGTTAATCCAACACGAAAACTCAAATGTCGTGGCCGTAGTTGATCCTAAAGAGGCTGTTACAGACATGACTTTGACCCAAAAGTCAGATTTTTAACAAATCTACACTAAAATGCCAAAATAAGTCCAGAGATGGAGATACACTTCTATTTTAGACACATTTATACAGAGAGTCAGTAGAAAAAATAAATATTAATAAATATTCAAAAATATTCTACCCAAATTATTCTGCAAGAGAAAATAAAAAAAACAGAATTTTGGAAAGTTTAGCAAACAATAAAAAAAATAATAAAAGTTTAAAAAAAAAACTAATTTGATACTGACACACAAGAGCTACATTCAATGTTTTATTTCCTTCATTACAGTCCACCAGGTATTAGAATTTTCCCAACACTATTTATTATTCTGTTTTGGATTTTCAATGCTTAAATTCAAACAATAAAAATGAATTTGATCAGATTTCGGATTGTGGCTCCACTGAAACTAATGAATGAAGGCTTGACTAAAACGTCTCTCGCACAAATCCACCTGAAAACAGCTCATTGAAAAGCCACAGCGCCGCCAAATGAATAAGTCACTATTGTGTTTAAATATTCACAGTGGGGAGAGCGAGAGAGAGGAAACGCAGCTTCACGTGTGCTTAAAAAACAGCTCGCCTTCGGGGCAGAATCCATCCAATAACGCTCAGAGGAGTCCATCAAACATACAGGGGGCGATAGCGGTCAGCGGGGCCTGGGGCGGAGGAGAGGAGGAGGACCAGATAAGGACGTGTAGCTCGTTAATTCAATTACAGCGGCGCCTTGTGTGGATGCATTAGCACACAGTGGATTTGCCCGCGGACATGGACGAGTACTGAGCTGGTAAATGGAAAAGCGGGATTCTGGGGGAAAGAATCGAGTGGGAATAATATGATAATACGACGGCGTGTTTGTGTGCGAGTAGGAAAATTCAGTTCGGGCTCTGTAATGTGAATATACAAAATCGATAATGACAAAATGATAAAGGTTTACACTGGTTTAATTGATGCGCTGGGGTGACGTCGTGCCGGGGGGGTTTTACATGGATGTGTATGGTGGAATCAGTTACCATGGTGACACAATACATACATTAAAAAACACAGCCTAAGATGTTTAAAAATCATAACCCTTCCAGCCCGTTTATATAACCACGCATAATTTTCCAACCACAAAATATTGCAGAGAAAGATTGAGATGCAGCAACCTCCACTCAATTTCATTTCTCTCCAGCGACTAGGTCAGGAATCAGAATACACTAGACCAGGGGTGCTCAATACGTCGATCGAGATCTACCAGTCGATCGCCAAGGTCGTGTGGGTAGATCGCTGTGTCTCGTCTCGGACTCGCGTTTGGACTCGGTCTTTGTCTCTCAGTCAAGGTCTGACACTCAACAAGTGTGATCATATTTCATTACGGCCGCTGCTGTTGGTAATAAACTTGTAGCGGGGTGCAGGAGCGTGTGGGGCGTCTCAGTGCAGCCTGTGCGCTCATTTGAAACCCGCGGAGACTCTACGGCACATCACAAACACACACGCTCCCTATGCACGGCTCGTCTGCAACAGCGTGTGCCCTCGTGTACCAGCGTGCATCACAGGGCAGGTTCAACTTCCTAAACATCCTACCTGTCCATCTGCCTCACGTCAGCACGCCGCCCCTCGCCTTTTCACGCTCTCGCTCCTTCCTGCGTACAGCGAACACAAGCCCCTCCCACAGTGCGGCTGATTAGAAGAGCAAGACCAAACGTGAGGCAAAAACGAGTCTAAATTTGTGTTACAGTGTTGGCACAAAGCAGGTCTACAGCATAGAGCGGATCTACAGAACAGACCTACTGCCACATTTGGCTGAAGTTTGTCTAACAAAAGTGCACAAATGCATCTGTGTTTGTCACGATGTGTGTTTGGTTTGGTAAACGTGCAGAGGCTGGTAAATATCACTGCAAAACCAGAAAAGAATGCAACTCCAGTTTGGAACTTTAAAAAACAGGTTTAAAAATCTTCCTTCACTTTTTTTAGTTTTGTGTAAAGTGCCAGAGGAAGTTCTCTTAAAGAAGAGGTTCTCAAACTGTGGGTGAGGCTCCAAAAAAGGGGCACAGAGTGTTTCAGTGCAGTTTGCTTGACTTTGTATTAGGTAGATCATTTTGACTTGATCATTTTGTAAGTAGCTCACATGCTGAAAAAGTGTCATGAGCACCCCTGGTCTAGACAGTTTGCAAGAACCCAGGAAGTTGTAGACCACTGTGGTGGGGTTCCTCCAGAAAACTCAGGCTTAGTCAGGAAATGCTTTTAGGTGATTTATTGTGCTCTCCAACAGTGCAAAAAGGTGCCAAACGTGAGTGGTAAAATATTTACAGTGGTTCAGTGAAAATATTTTTTTTAAAAAAGTTAAAGTTCGAGGCAAACTAACAAAAATTGGTTTTGTTGGACTTCCCCTTTAAGTCCCGCTGCGTTCGCTGTCTCGCTCTCTTGGTCGCTCTTCGCTCTGGCTCTCTCCACACACGTTACCTCCACTGTAACCTGGTTGCAACTGACGGCAGAGCTGGCGAGCGCACCTATATACCCCCGCTTACCCCTCCTACATTACATAATCCCCCAATAAATGTGATTTGTGCCGTTTCTACAACTAAATGGCCTACGTTCCATATGTCTACCGTTATACACCTGTAATACCTTGCGCCCAGAATGAACAGGTCTCGTTTATAATTTCCGAGAGACAGACAATCCGTTTGATTGAGCACGCAAATGAATCGTAACTCAAATGATCCCCTGAACCCGCGCAACGGAAAGGATTTAAGCTCCCAGCGCGGATGTGTCCGGGTTTGCCAGAACCCACCACAGAAGGAGGGCGAAGGCAGCGGCGCGAGGGTAAGTCACTGACTGGTTTAGCGTGATTTTGATGGACCGAACAAGCGCTACTAAGTGTGCACCCTTAGTCGCGGCGAGACACGCAGGAGGTGTTGTGAAAATGTATTTTAATAAGTGGTTTTGGTAAGAAATGGTACGGCGAGCGGTGCGCAGTGAATATGGAAACAGGCGTGTGCGTCTTCACATGCTCTCCCCAGGGACGGCGTTCTTAGGGACGGGCCTGCTCCGTCACAACCTCGCACCGGCCAATTAGTGAAAAGCTGTGAAGCCATGACGTCAAACTCGTTCTCATCTGTCTGGGTCCCTTTTGTGATACAGTACAACAGTAAACAAAGCGGTCGAGATGGATGCAGACGAAGACAGACATTCTGTGTTGGCAACGTGATTGTTCCGGCTTTAAATCCTCAAAGAGAATGTTTGGTGAATTTGATAAAGGGGAAAGACGTTATTGCCCTTCCTTGTACGGAATTTGGCGCATTACATACGTCACGACCAAATAGCAGCGATTGGTTAAAAAAAAAAAAAAAGTACCTGCCTACGGTCGAGCAAATGAATCCTAAGGTCAGATGGTTTCCACAAAGTGAAACCGACTGATGAATCAGGCTAACGCTGCAAAATGACGTAGAGAAAACGAGTGTCCAATCAATTTTGATCGGCCCAAACTTTGCCAAAGAGTGTAGTGAGTCAAAATGGTCGATTGGTCTGAGCATCTGTGTTCGTAACAATTGAAAAGGTCGCTCTAAGTGCAGTTATTGCTCAAATAAACAGTAGATTTCAGTCCAAATGTCCACATCCAAATGTAATAAACCCCATGGAAATGCAGGAAGTGATGTGGCTCTGTGTCCTGGACCTGACACCAGCTGTTTCCATGACTGACACCAGGAAAGTCATGAGGCCATTGCACTTTTTTGTTTTGAGGCAATAAGGATATTTTTTGTTTTATTTACAGTCTTGATATTTTCCACTTTTGTAGCTAAGGCCCTAAATTAAGCATTTTCTATGTTCAAAAAGTTGTTTATACATGTTTGTTGTGTGTTTTGTATGAAAGAGAGTGAATTTTATTTTCAGTTTTTTGTTTTGTTTTTTGTTTTGTTTGTTTTTTCATTTGTATTTCTGGTCCTGTAGCTTTTATTACAGCCATATGACACAACTAAAGCAGCAGATTGTAAAACAACAGGTTGTACTGAAAAAAAGGATGTATAACACTTCATTAAGAGGTAAAAGAGTAGCCTGATTCATCATCCGGTTTCACTTCGTAGAAACCATCTGACCTCGCAGCATTAGGATTCGTTCGCTCAACGGTAGGCGGGTACTTTTTTATTTAACCAATCGCTGCTATTTGGTCGTGACTTAAAGGTTGTATAGAGGATTTTTTTAGGGGAAGAGAAATACAGCGACAGTCCTTGTGCGTGTTCAGAATTACTGTTGAAGTTTCCTGTCTAGAAGTAATTCAGTGACCGACGCGTCAGTTTTTAGACACTTCGTCTGCTTCGGTCGCGCCATCACTGGGCAAGATCTCCAAGAATCACCTCAGTTTGGTTCTGCTCCTTTTCCTCTTTTCTTCTTTCGGCGACCTCAAAAACGGACTTTCTTTCGCGGCGAACCGGTCGTGGATTCTCGTCCGCTGTCGCGACAAACTTTGTGCGAAATGCGAGGAAGCGACAGTTCGAAAAAGCCTCTAAGAACCGCTGCGTAAACCACGTAATCCCTGCGCTCCGACGAGTCAGTTATACTAGGGAGTTTGATTGACAACCTAACAGCCAATAGAAAATGAGGGAGCCTCGTTTTCTATTGGCTGATGTTTATCTGGCCTCAACATGTCCACAGTTCATAGATTTTCGTTCTTTTTTTTTTTGGTCATCATAATTACAAAGCTGCTGCGTCTCTGTAATGGTATTTTAATCTTTCACTGACAGTTTGAAACTAAAAAAAAATCCTCCATACAACCTTTAAGTCATGCGCCTCTAACAGGGTTAACTGGTATATTAAGCTTTTCCCAAATCCCGTAGGAAGAAGGACAATAACGTCTTTCCCGTTGCTAAAATTCACCAAACATTCTCTTTGTTCCAGCTTTAAATCCTTGATCTCAGGAATCGTTGACAACACAGAATATATGGCTCTTCGCTGATTGGCTTGGTGCCCGAACTCGCACTTCCGAGGTTTTTGCGAACTGTCTAGTGTATTCCGATTCCTGACTTAGTCGCTGGAGAGAAATGAAATTGAGCAGTGGCAGTAGGCTAGTAAAAGAGCAAGTTTTTAAAGCAAAATTAAAGGGGGAAAAATCCAGGCAAGGACAAATGCACTAAAACTGTCCTTAGGTCTGGAAGGGTAAGACTCAAGAAAGAGAGGAGAAGCAGAAAAGAGGGAGGAGAGAGAAAAAGGGGGAGAAGAATAGAACAGAGCAGAGTAGAGGAGGTAGAGGGAGGGACTAGGATCTCTGTTGTCCATGTTTATGAGAAGGTCTGCGCTCGGTCCCATTAAGAGACTGAGGGACGTGCGCGTTATAGACTCACTCCGTCTCCATAAAAAACTGAACAAATGAGAAAAATGAACAGAGCAGACAGAGGAGGAGAGGACTGTGCCTCGTTTTGTGTTTATGATGTTTTGGAGTAAATAACAGAGGTAAAAATAGCCCAAAGGATGACATTAACGTGGCAATATAAAAGTGATTTTTGTTGGGGGTTTTTTTTTGCATCTAAACCATGTTAGAGGAAACAGGACTGCACTGAAGAGTTAGAGCACAAAACTTAGAGTCAGGAAGTTCACTTTATTCCGGTGCAGGTCATAGATCACATCATTTTCGTCCTGTCCAAATGTCCAGTGCGTGAAAACTTCCCGGAATTCCCTTATGAAAAGAAGTGCTCAGATGCATCAGTCGTCATCACAGACGACCGCTTTTGCTGGAATTTTGAACTGTTTTCAGAGACACATGACCTTCAAACTTAGAGATAAAGAAATAGAGAGACAGAAAAGTGAGCAGGACTATATCGGTAAATTAATTTCCTCTTAAAATAAAGTATGATTCATCTCCTCGGGGTGTTCTGTTTCCACCATCAAGCGAAAACATGCGGTGTTTTGTGTATTTATTTTTATCTCTCTCATGGGCTCTATTCCAATCCTCGTTACTTTTAGGTGTAAGATTCTGTACGAGGCTCCGCCCACAAGCTTACGTCACCCAGGCTCCCACACGACACTTCTTCATCAATGTACAAAAACACGATGCAAAGCTGATAAATGTCGCGATGTGCAGGAGTTTCACACTGATTCTGTTGTGATCGCGCTCAGAAAGGGGAGTGACTTAGCACGGAGGGGAGATGAAAAAACGAAAGTGGAACTGTCAAAAAACAAAAACAAAAGTGACATTTTTAGGAGTTATGATTGATGAAGGTCTAAACTGGAGTTTGTCTCATTTCAATTACACAAAAGGCAAAATTTCCAAAGCCATTGCTGTTCTGCATAAAGTAAAGTTCTCACTAAATCGTACAGCTTTATTAACTTTGTATAATTCTAGAATTGTACCAGATCTGATGTATTGTGTGGAAATTTGGGGTTCAACCTGTTAAACTTACCTACAACCTTTATTTATTTTACAAAAAATGGCCTTAAGAATTATCACCAACAGTCATTGTAGAGAGACGTCCAACCCAATATTTGCTCAACTTAAAGTGTTGAAAATGCAGGATATTGTCGACTTAAGTCTCCTCAAAGTCATGTGTAAAACAAAGTGCAATGTACCTGTAAATATTCAAAGACTGTTTGAGATGAGAACAAGTCACTACAATTTAAAAGGAACCTACATGTTTAAAAAAAAAACAGATTCAGAACCGAGGTTATGGAGCGAAGTGTCGCTGTGAAAGAAGTTCACTTATGGAAGAGTCTTGACAAAGAAATAAAAGAATCAAGTACAATGATGACATTTAAAAAACATTTAAAATCAAATGCAGTGTGTATGTATGAAAAAGAAAACTAAGTTGTTGTGTATAATAATGAAGATTACTGTTTGTAATTGATCAGTAATTGTGACTGAACTGATATGGAATGTTTAGTGACCATCGGTGTTAATGTTTTGTCTTGAAAAAGGAAACGGGGGCAGATAACATACGATTGTTTCTTCTTTCTGCTCCTTTTCATTTATTTCTTGTGTGTCTGATGTTGTGACACTGTCGATGTCTTTTTATGCTTTATGATTGAAATAAATAAATAAATAATAATAATAAAACAAAAAATATAAAACACATGTTAGTACAGAGGTCTTCAACAGGGGGAAGTCACAAATTCTTTGGCTGTTTAGACTTCTCTTTTTTTTTATAATGTTTCTTAATTTTCTGTGGGTTCTGTCTGTTCGTTCCTTTATCACGTCTGTTTCTCTTTCTTTATTCCCTCGTCTCTCGCTCCCGGTCAAACTCCAAACACGTCGGCGCAGATTTTATCGTTTCTTCTAGGCTACAGCTTTACTTTTACGCACAGCAGAACTTAAGCTCCGCCCGTACTACCGCACGCCGGGAAGAGGTCACGCAACTTAATTCCCTCGCCATCATTAACCGAGGAACGACCGGGAGAAGAGGGGGAGTGACCGAGAAAGTTGGGACACTGGGGGAAAAAATAAAATAAAATATCTAGGTGCGTTAAAATGACTTAAATTAAGAACATTTGACTTTCTTTGAGTCAATTCAACTTGGCAAATCAAATGATCTACCAATGGAATAAGTGTGCTTTTTCTTAATTCATCCAAAAAAAAAAAAAAATTTGTTTCTTATTTAAGTGCAAAAAGTTGTTGTTTTTCTTATTTTAAGTGTAGCCAGATGTATTTTCATATTTTAAGTACAAAAAGTCTTGTTCGGGGAAGCTGGCCAAAGTGGTCGAAGAAAGGAGGCAGACAAAAAAAATGTCCCTTTACCAAAAAGTATTTATTCTGTCCTTCATCGAGTTGTGGGCAAAATGAAAATACATATTTACAAAAAATAACTGCTTAAATAAAGCAAAAGCAACAGAAATTAACATAACAAAAGAAAATACCCCACGTGCACACGGCTGCACTGAATGGCTCAACTGCTAACACTTTTATACCACCAGAAAGGAAGTCCCTCCCCCTGGGTTCTCACCAACTCACAGGTTAGTTTGTTTTAACTTCCCTGCTTTTAGGTGTGCTATATAATATCCTTTCCTGAGGGTCAAAATCCCCTTTAAATTAAACAGTGCTCCAAATAAACTAGAAACACTGAAACTAAATCCTACAAACCAAATCCATAAAACAAAAAGAACTGAATCTGAGTCTTCCCTCCACATGGTCTGGGCCAAACCCTCCCCCAGAGCCTTTAAATATGGACGACGATTTTCACGCCTCCTCTTTTGTCTCCAGACCATGAGGAGTCACAGGTAAGATGGTAAGTTAATAAGCAAAATGAAGAGATATAACCAAATAAAATGAATTTAAAGTAACTGTTTGCATAGTGATTAATTTAACTAAACAAAGACTAAAGAAAACAAACCCGGGATAGTGTTATTTAGCTGTTTAGTTGACTTGAGATGGATGTAAATGAAATGAAAATTGAAAACATAGGGACAAAAGCCCTCTTTGTCACACAGATCATTTTATTTGTCAAGTGAAATTGACTCAAATCATGGTGAAACTTTCTTAATCGTCATCTTGTCTTGTCTTAATGTCATCTTAACTTGACTAGACTTTGCTTTAGGCAGTAGAAGAGGAGGGGGAGTCGTCTCTTTCCTCTCGCTCCTCAGATCAGAATGTCAGAAAAAGTTCACTGTCCCATAACAAACTCTTGTCCGTTCACACTGTGGCTCCTCTCTCGTTTAGTCAAATCATTTTAAAAAAGTCACACTCTGAGCCCATTTTCCGTGCTCTGGTCTTCTCAGAGTCACCGCGAGCGCACACAAAGCTCAGCTTAAACTCCAGGCCTGAATTAGCTTCGGTCAGAGGCTTATTTCTGAGGCTTAAACTGGAGCTGGAGCGAGTTTCAGTTCAGGATTTTAGAATAAGTCTGGACTTGTTAAGCGACTTCAACAGAATACCTCCCTAGTATTGAATGTACAATAACCAGTGTTGGGAAGGTCACTTTTAAAATGCAATCCCCTACAGATTACAGATTACATACCCCAAAATGTAGTTTGTAACATAATCCATTAAATTACTTAAAGTGAGTAACGTAATCTGAATACTTTGGATTACTTGATTTGCTGTAGAGAAGGAAAGACTAAGATATCTTCACATGAGATGTTTTATCTGCTAAAAGACAATAAAAAGCCCAGACTTTACTTAAACGTATTAAAAATATTATTGATAAAAGAGGAGGAGACACGGTCCACGCAGCATGATTTAGTCCTGTTAAATCCTGGTTTAGTCCTGGTTTAGACCTGGTTTAGTCCTGGTTTAGACTTGGTTTAGACCTGGTGTGGACCTGGTTTTAGTCCTGCTTTAATCCTGCTTTAGTCCTGCTTTAGTCCTGCTTTAGTCCTGGTTTAGACCTGGTTTGAACCTGGTTTAGACCTGGTTTATTCCTGTTTTAGACCTAGTTTTAGACCTGGTTTAGACCAGGTTTTAGACCTGGTTTGGACCTGGTTTTAGACTTGGTTTTAGACTTGGTTTTAGACCTGGTTTTAGACCTGGTTTTAGACCTGGTTTATTCCTGGTTTAAACCTAGTTTTAGACCTGGTTTGGACCTGGTCTTAGACTTGGTTTTAGACCTGGTTTAGACCTGGTTTAGACCTGGTTTAGTGTCAGGCAATGAGTGAAATTACTGAAGGAAAAAAAAAAGGGAATAGCCCAAAATGGGAAAACAGGAAAATACCGCCGTGTAATCCATTTATTTTAACCAAGTAACTGTAATCCAATTACTACTCATTGAAACAGTAACTGTAACTGAATACAGTTACTCATAATTTGTACTCTGATTACGTAAATCCGGTACATGTAATCTGTTACTCCCAACACTGACAATAACAGAGTATCTGTTTATACACGACACTAGGCCCAGTTTAATATACAGTGTCCCTCGTTGTCGCGGGGTTATGTTCTAAAAATAACCCGTGATAGATGAAATCCACAAATTAGTCAACTTTATATTTTACAGTTATTATATCTGTTTAAGGCTGTAAAACCCCTCACCACAAACTTGATACACTTTTCTCAGACACGACAATTACAACCCTTTTTGCAACCTTCTTAAAACTTATTGCTGCTGTCGTCTTTATGTTATTTTCCTCCTTTTTTACGTAACAAACTGAAGATTCATGAATTTCATAATGGAGCCTACAGCGCAGAGTCCTGCAAGAGTCCATTTTTGGAGACTCGCACCCACACAGGACAGTACAACGCCGCACCTTCCCGCACCGGCCTGTTAACCTGAGATTATATCAAACTTTTGCGCTGCCTATGCCACGGACTGAACCAAGACTAAACCAGGACTAACCTAGGACTGATTCCAGGACTGAAAAGGAGGACTAAACCAGGACTGAAACAGGACTAACGGTCAGGACGGGCTTGAAGCTGATTGCATCCTTACATCCTTCTTAAAACTTATTGCTGCTGTCGTCCTTTTGTTATTTTCCTCCTTCTTTATGTAACGAACTGAAGATTAATTTATTCCGTAATGGAGCCTACAGGGCAGAGTCCTGCACGGGTCCATTTTTGGAGACCCACAGTACAACACTGCACCCGCCCGTTAACCCGAGGTTATATCAAACTTTTGCACTGCCTACGCCATGGACTGAACTAAGACTAAATCAGGACTAAACCAGGACTGAACCGGGACTAAAATGGGACTGAAGCAGGACTCACGGTCGGGACGGGCTCGAAGATGATCGCAAGAGAAAGGACCGGCTCAGCTCCGCACCTCAAGAAGGTAAATGCAGCCGTCGACCATCGCGCTTTAAGTCCTGGTTTCAACAACAACTATTTGCAGATTCCCGAGATAAGACTCTGCTACAGCGCGTAACCTCTCCTTTCCGTCAGCCTGTCCAGAAATCCAACTTTTTGCACGATGGTTTGCATCTTCCTCTGACTTCTGCGGAACGTTTCGTCGACATTGCGGGTTTTGTCGGGGAGAAAACTCGCAAACCTACAGCACTTCAGAATCACACTGCTAGAGATCCGACATTTATTTAAATTTGACTGAACGCTTCTGTACTGTACAGGAGACACGGAGTCCCTTATCCAATCAGGACGCAGCGTATTGCGTTTATACAGAAAAAGGCATGCAAAACTACAAAAAAAATCCGCGAAACAGCGAGACCGTGAAAGGTGAAGCGCAATATAGCGAGGGACGACTGTAAAACACAATTGTATGTCAAATATAGTAGAGGGTCCCTGCTCCAGATCTCCATCAGTTTGACGGTCCCTGTCCTTTAAAAACGTTGAAGACCCCTGTGTTCGTATGTTGTTTTTGTGGACTATAGTGTTTTCAGAACAATAAAAGAAAACCCGGAGATGTAAAAATGTGACGTGTTACCAGTTAATACCCCACAGAAGTAAAATAGTTTCTCTTTAACCAGCGAGGGATGAACAAATGCAGAGTGCACGTTCTCACACAAACTCCCCGAGATGTGTTTTGACAGGTATAAAATCATCTTCCAAATATGGTCATGACTTCCTCTGTGTTGTAGGCCCTTCACGGTCTATTACGCCGCTATTCTCCATCTGCACTGCGCTTCCTGTCATCATCTCTCCTCTCTCTCTCTCTCTCTCCGTCCGTCTTTCTCCTCTTTCTCTCTCCGTCCATCTCTCTCCTCTCTCGCCAACTCCCGCTGAGTTTTGAGAAACGTGCCGCCGATCTGAGCGGTGTTTAAGCCGCGCGGAGAGAGACCCAACGCAGAGCGGCGGAGCGAGCGGCCGCGTCCAAATACTGCAGCTGACCGAGTGTGGCAGGAGAGGAGGAGAGGAAGCAAGGAGATGAAACAAGTAATGGAGAAGAGAGAAGGAGAAGAAGCAAGGGGATGAAACAAACAGTGGAGAAGAGAGAAGGAGACAAAGCAAGGAGATGAAACAAACAGTGGAGAAGAGGACAAGGAGATGAAACAAGCAATGGAGACAAGGAGATGAAACAAGCAATGGAAGAAGAGACAAGGAGATGAAACAAAGTGGCAAACAAAATACTGTGGCCTACCAAAAGAAGTGGAGGAGAGGAGATGGGGAGAAAAGGAGAGGAAGCAAGGAGATGAAACAAGCAATGGAGTGAATGGCTGCGTCCAAACACTGCAGCTGAACAATAGAAGTAGGTGAGGAGGAGACGAGGAGGAGAGAAGGAGAGAAGCAAGGAGATATAAGAAGTAGTGGAACGAGCGGCTGCGTCCAAATACTACAGCTGACCAAGAGTGGCAGGAGAGGAGGAAAGGAGGAGATGGGGAGAAAAGGAGAGGAAACAAGGAGATGAAACAAGCAATGGAGAAGAGACAAGGAGAGAAGGAGAGGAAGCAAGGAGATGAAATAAGCAATGGAGCGAACGGCTGCGTCCAAATACAGTGGCCTACCAAAAGGAGAGGAGGAGAGGAGATGGAAAGAAAAGGAGAGGAAACAAGTAGAAGAAGCAAGCAATTCTACGTCCAGGCAGGTGTGACAGAAGGGCAGGCGGGAAGGAGAGGAGACAAGCAGAGGTGGAGAGGCGAGGGAGCTTTACGCAGAGCAACGGAGCGAACGGCTGCGTCCAAATACTGCAGCTGACCGAGAGCGGCGGGAGAGGAGGAGACGAGGAGGAGCGAAGCAAGGAGATATAAGAAGCAGCGGAGCGAACGGCCGCGTCCCAATTCTACGCCCAGGCAGGTGTGACAGGAGAGGAGGGAGGAGAGGAGAGGAAGGGACCTACAACGCAGAGGAAATACTGCAGCCGGCCGAGGAGGAGAAGGAAGGAACGAAGGTGAGGAGAGAAGGAAGAATAAAATGAGGCCGTGTCCAAATTTTGCGTCCAGGCAGGTGTGACAGGAGACGAGGAGAGGAGAACAAAAGGAAAGGAAAGGAAAGGAGGAGAGGCAAGGGATCCGTAAGCAGAGCAACGGAGCAAACGGCTGCGTCCAAATTCTGCAGCTGACCAAGTGTGACAGGAGAGGAGGGGAGGAAACAAGGAGAGGAGACAATGAGAGGAGACGACAAGGAAATCAGGTAAGGAGAATCGGGTGTGACAGGAGAGGAGGGAAGGAAATCAAACGAGGAGAGGAGAGGAGGACAGCAACGGAGCGAATGGCTGCGTCCAAATCCTGCACCTGACCAAGTGTGACAGAAGAGGAGGGGACAAGACGAGGAGGTAAAGAGGGGAAAGCCACCTGAGCACAGAGCAGCGGAGCGAATGGATGCTTCCAAATTCTGCGCCCAGCCAAGAGTGACAGGAAGTGGAGAGAGGAGACAAATTGGGCAGTGCAATTTTTGTAATTTTAATCAAACTGGGATCCAAGTATTTCAAATTCAAAACAGCCAATCAGCAAGAAAGCAGCGTTTGGAGCAGATGGCAGATTTTGGAGGAAGAAATTTGACTGTTTTCTGAGTTAAATTTCAAAGTCTGTAAGTCTGTATTGTTTATGTAAACGCTTCCAGACCAGCGGGATCGTGTATGGTAGCTGGGAATATTTTTTATATATCCACGCATAACTTTCCAACAATAAAACATAGAAACTTAATTTTTTATCCTTGAAAAGCTGGGGACTTGTGGCTTTCTGAGTCACATGCACGCTGCGTGATGATGTAGGGAAAACGAGTGGCCCAAACTTTGACAAAGAGAATGTGTAAGGTATAAACCCGAGGTACTCCGACTTAATATATTAAAAGTCCTTTATTGCATAAAAGGATGCCAATGCGTTTCGACCAACCTCTCTTTTAAGACCCAGTGAAGCGCTTTACCTTTTGATCTTCATTTGCCAAAGAGTGTAGTGCGTCAAAATAGTCGATGCTCTGAGAATCTGTGTGTGTAACAATTGAAAAAGTCACTCTAAGTGTACATATTTCTCAAATAAAAGGCAAATTACGCATCTTGGTCTGTGTAATGGCACATCCCTTGCTGGTTTTATTTGAAAGGTTAATTTCAGTCCAAATGTCCAAATCCAAATGTAATAAACCCCATGGAAATGCAGGAAGTGATGTGGCTCTGTGTCCTGGACCTGACACCAGGAAAGTCATGAGGCCATAAGGATATTTTTCATTTACTTACAGACTTGATGATTTGTACTTTTTAAAGCCCTAAATTAAGGATGCTTCATGTCTAAAAAGTTGTTTATGTTGTGCCCTGAACCTGACACGAGCTGTTTCCATGACTGACACCAGGAAAGTCATGAGGCCACTGCACTTTTTTTTTTAGGCAACTTTTTTAGGCAACAAGGATATTTTTTGTTTACTTACAGTAAGAGTCTCCAACCTGTAGCTCCAGTAGCTCCACCCCCTTCCAAGCACCTCACCAAGGGATTTCTGAATTATATGTATTGCGCTGAATAACAAAAATTTGATTGATTAAATGCCTATTTCTATTGTAAATGTACATTTTTATGCCTAACTTTGTGAACTGATAACTGGATAATGGTTTATGTTTTATAGGCCTGTAACTGTACCCCTGTATATTTCCTCCGTTTCCGACAACCTCTAAAACTAGTCGCTCTCTGGGATTTTCTTTTTCCAAAAAGTAGCTCACAGGAGGTAAAACGACTCGAGACCCTTGACTTAGACTTAATATTTTGCACTTTTGCAGCTAAGGCCCTAAAGTAAGCATTTGTTCACATCCAAAAAGTTGTTTATACATGTTTGCTGTGAGTTTAGTATGAAAGAGTGTGATTTTTTTTCATTTGTTTTTCTGGTCCTGTCGCTTTTATTACAGTCATATGACTCAACTACAGCAGCAGATTGTGAAAAAACAGGTTGTACTGAAAAAAAAGATGTATAACACTTCACTAAAACTTCATTTTAGACGCAAAATTAAGTAAAAAATCCAGGCAAGAACAAAGCTCTGGAAGGGTTAAAACGCATTTTGTGTATGTGTCGATCTATCAATACACACGGACGTAAGGAGATAAGGAAAGGAGTCAAGGAGAGGAAACGAGGAGAGTGAAGAGTGAATGAAACCTGATGCGGCCTCACGTGTGGGTAAGCTGCTTAGACAGGTATTCTTTTCCAGGTAAATCTCATTAATTCTAATTAGCCGCACACTTCGCCTCACACCTGGATGTGCGTTTGCGAGTGCTGGTGTGTGTTAGTGTGTGCTGGTGTGTGTTAGTGTGTGTTTACATGGGCCAGTGCAGGTGAAATGGCTAAAGCTAGTGATTATGGTGCAACCTTTCATTTGCATAATGTGATTTCTAAATGAGAGAAGCAGAATACAGACACTTCATTATATACTTTACTACACACACACGGGAGAATTCACACCTGGGGACTAACTGTAAAAAATGGGTCAAAAGGGTCAATAAAACTTGATCGTCTTACAAGATTTTGGATAATTATTTAATATAGAATAAAAACTCTGCCTTACAAGACAGACTGATCTTTATATTTTGTACAGTTACATGTCGCTGTTTAGACATTGATGTCTAATTGTTGGAAAAGCGGCATAAACATTATTTTTTCAAGCATCCCACTACTTCGACAATGAATAAACAAAACAAAACAAAAAACAGTTGGAGTAGCAGCACTTTACTATTTTTCAAACTTTTCATTACTTCGATACTTCGGCCACAGCATATATCAAACAGTGGGAAAATGTCCTAACTGATCCCCGTGAGAAACAGTTAAGCATTTTAAGAAAGAGCATAGGCCAGCCTATAAATATCTAAATATATATAAATATTTGTCATTACAAAGTTGGTGGTTTTGTGTGTGACGTCATTCATGTTGAGATTAAGAACATCGGAGAACAGCGAGAGATGCACCTGGGTAGATTATCGCAACTATCAAAAACAAAAAAAAAACAAAAAAACAAATGACGTGTCGAAGTAGTCGTAATACCGGCATGTCGAAATAGCGACGTGTCGTAATGCCGGCATGTCAAAATAGCAACATGTCATAATGCTGACATGTCAAAATAGTGGCATGTCATAATGCTGGCATGTCAAAATAGCGACATGTCATAATGCCGGCATGTCGAAATAGCGACATGTCGTAATGCCGGCATGTCGAAACAGCAACATGTCATAATGCCGGCATGTCGAAATAGCGACATGTCGTACTGCCGACATGTCGAAATAGAGACATGTCGTACTGCCAACATGTCGAAATATAGACATGTCATAGTGCTGACATGTCGAAATATAGACATGTCGTAGTGCCGACATGTCGAAATAGAGACATGTCGTAATGACGACATGTCGAAATATAGACATGTCGTAGTGCCGACATGTCGAAATAGAGACATGTCGTAGTGCGACATGTCGAATAGACATGTCGTCATGAAGGGATGTCGAAATATAGACATGTCGTAGTGCCGACATGTCGAAATAGAGACATGTCATACTGCCGACATGTCGAAATATAGACATGTCGTAGTGCCGACATGTCGAAATAGAGACATGTCGTAATACTGTTATGTTGTCATAGACACATGTTGTAATACCGGCATGTCGAAATAGAGACATGTCATGATGAAGGGATGTCGGAAAAGGCTGTGACATGTGTGAAATGAAGGAGCTCGTTGGTCATCTGTCATTTATGAACAAAATAACATTTCTCTCACTTCAAATTAACAAAACAAATTCTACAGAAAGCCACCACGTTTTTCAGTCCCCTGTGGGTTTTTTTTTTTTTGTTGTTGTTGTTTTTTTCCCCCACAGCCATATTTGTTTTGACAGTTTTTTTTTTTTACGTGTCACACAAGTCCCTGATTGGCTGATCCACCTGTCAATCATGTTGGGAATGTGTATTCTGGATCTTGAGAAAATAAAAACACCAGTAATGAAATAAATGTTAGTCAGTGGGATGACCTTTTAAATAATATTTCATTTTAAATTGTTAATCGCTATGGCAACGGTTCAAATTTCCCCAATTTCTCATCTATCTGAAACTCACTGATACGGTATGTTTAATGTATACATAAACATCTATACTGTGGATCATCAGGATAAGCAATAATATCTCCATGGAGACGAGCAGGTGACTGATCCTTGCACTAGAAAAGTTCCAGAGTGCCTAAGCTTTGGACATGGCGTTGGACATGGCGTTGGACATGGCGTGCCGGTGCTGACTGTGCATCAGGAGGACAGTGCGTGCTCGTTGGACTTAACCTGGATTATGAGCTCGTTTAGGAGGTCGCCGAGTTCTCTGCTTCGTCACCGTCGGTCAGGTACAGCCTCAGATTAGAGGTGTAGGCCACAGTCTCACTCCAAGTCACTCCACCTCGCTCCATCTGCTCCACGAACCAGGGCCAGGGCTTTTCTTAAAGGTGCACTGTGTAACTTTTAGGTTAGGGGTTGAGAGCAGGTATCTGTATTTTCTACTACACTACATTTTAGATCTGGACTGAAAAGTCTGAAGTATTTTCTTTATGGTTTGAGATCTGCAGGAATGGCTGAGACTTATTTTTAGCACTTTTAATTTGGGTTAATGTCCAAACTTTGCGCAAAACAAATACACAGAAACATAAAAGCAGCTGGAAAAATTAAGAAGCGAATTGACTTCATTTCATCCTTAATTTGTTCTAAAATATCTAAACAGGACTAAACCAGGACTAGACCAAGAACTAAAAACTAGGACTAAACCAGGACTAGACAAGAACTAAACCAGGACTAAACCAGGACTAGACCAAGAACTAAACCAGGAATAAACCAGGACTAAACCAGGACTAAACCAGGACTAGACCAGGACTAAACCAGGACTAGCCCAAGAACTAAACCAAGACTAGACCAAGACTATACCAGAACCAGACCAAGAACTAAACCAGGACTAAACCAGGACTAGACGAAGAACTAAACCAGGACTAGACCAGGACTACACCAGGACTAGACCAAGAACTAAACCAGGACTAGACCAGGACTAAACCAGGACTAGACCAAGAACTAAACCAGGACTAAACCAGGACTAGACCAAGAACTAAACCAGGACTAGACCAGGACTAAACCAGGACTAGACCAAGAACTAAACCAGGACTAGACCAGGACTAAACCAGGACTAGACCAAGAACTAAACCAGGACTAAACCAGGACTAGACCAGGACTAGACCAAGACTAAACCAGGACTAGACTAAGACTAAACCAGGACTAAACCAGGACTAAACCAATACTAAACCAGGACTTGTTGCATGATGCGAGTCATTTTTTTTTAAAACAATTACTTTAATACTTTTACTTAAGTAGATTTTTTTCATGTCATACTTTTACTTTAGCAACCTTTTGCCACTGTATTTTTACTTTTACTTAAGTAACAAAATTGAGTATTGTTATTATTCAAAACAAATACACAAAAACATAAAAGCCGCTGGAAAAATTAAGAAATCAATTGAAAAAAAAAGTCCACTACATTTCATCCTTAAATTGTTCTAAAAATATCTGCAAAATACTTTTACTCATTTTTTTAACAGGTACTTTAATACTTTCACTTAAGGATATTTTTCATGTGATACATTTACTTCAGTAACAAAATTGAGTTCTTCATCCACCACTGATTCCTGTACCGCTCTTTATTTCGACAGGTAGAATGTGATTTTCAACATTCCCGACAAAGCAATAACATCTCCACGG